>NC_059196.1:37141488-37355215 GCF_020615455.1 Coregonus clupeaformis
TTTCATTATAATCCCGTGGGGTAATCCCGTCTCCTTCTCCATTGTTGTTGAATTAGGGGCAGGAAGACTTGGGATACTACAAGAAACATGGGGTCATATCAATAAGGCTGCGTCTCTAAAAGCACCCTGTTCCCTTTAGCCCCAGAGCTCTGGTCAAAGTAACGTCTCAAATAGCACCCTGTTCCCTTTGGCCCCAGAGCTCTGGTCAAAGTAACGTCTCAAATAGCACCCTGTTCCCTTTGGCCCCAGAGCTCTGGTCAAAGTAACGTCTCAAATAGCACCCTGTTCCCTTTGGCCCCAGAGCTCTGGTCAAAGTAACGTCTCAAATAGCACCCTGTTCCCTTTGGCCCCAGAGCTCTGGTCAAAGTATTGCACCATGAAGGGAACAGGATGCCGTTTGATCGATGTAGCGTGTCTCAGCAAAGGTGATGTTCTTCTCTCCTGTACAGAACAGGAAGTACACTGAGTGTACAAAACATTAGGATCACCTGCTCTTTCCATGTTATAGACTGACCAGGTGAAGTAAAAGCTATGATTCCTTATTGAATGAACCTATTGGTTGACTTACTTTACTTGCATAAACTTCTTAGGAAGTGACATCGTGCATCCATATATGTATATATTCTTAATTCATTCCTTACTTAGATTTGTGTGTATTGGGTATATGTTGTGAAATTGTTAGATATTACTTGTTAGAAATTACTGCACTGTCGGAGCTAGAAGCACAAGCATTTCGCTACACCCGCAATAACATCTGCTAAACACGTGTATGTGACCAATAACATTTGATTTGATTTGATTTCTATTGTCCCAAGATTGCATTTGTACATTTAGTACCTTATAGGTGAATTCACAGGCCATT
Source organism: Coregonus clupeaformis (assembly GCF_020615455.1). Classification (NCBI taxonomy): domain Eukaryota; kingdom Metazoa; phylum Chordata; class Actinopteri; order Salmoniformes; family Salmonidae; genus Coregonus; species Coregonus clupeaformis. The sequence goes on from NC_059196.1 coordinate 37,142,351, forward strand.
GATGAATCAATAACATGTCATATTATTTTCCTTTTGCCCTTAATGTAAGAAGCTACTTCGAGGAAAGTCTCACCACCAAGTTTTTTTACAACTTCAGAAAACACCGAAAGTAATAGTTTTATTCTGCAGGCTTTGTTAGGCACAATAAAAGGGACGCATCCAAAACATGATGCGTTTCCATTCAATCCAGCCCCTGAATCGCTCGCAGCTCGCCTCCAACCCAATCCCAGGGTAGCTCATGCAGAACACCTATTAACATAGGTGGGTTTAAATTGGACTTGCATTTCCTTAGTGAAACAAGGCATTTATTTGTATTTATTTCCAACTTGCTGTAACATTTTTATTTACAGAAATAAGGTACAGTATTTATTGCTGGAATCCAAGGTGGTAACCACGGTAACCAAACCATGCTATTCACTAGAGGTTGTAGACAAATATAGCTGTCACAGCAGAAGGTGTCCGAACTAATACCCGATTTCCACAAAAGTGGTGACTTTTTTGACACAACCATAGTCTTAGTGACGATTAAGGTTGCAAAGGGAGGGTATATTACTGGAAACGTTCGAAGTTTACGAGTAAACTACCAGAATGTTGGTAACTTTCAAGGAATATATAGGATTTTTATCAGATGACATCTAGTGGCCTTTTAGGGTACTTCAGATTATCATTGGTGTCTAATTATCTCTGGCCCTCTTTGTGGCCTTATCACATGTACAATTTATAAAACAATCAAATAAGAAATAGAATGACAAAGCTGTAAAACATTATGTTAAATATAAACCATCAAATGACTATCGCCCCGTAGCACTAACTTCTGGCATCATGAAGTGCTTTGAGAGACTAGTCAAGGATCATATCACCTCTACCTTACCTGTCACCCTTGACCCACTTTAATCTGCTTACCGCCCCAATAGATCCACAGACGATGCAATCGCCATCACACTGCACACTGCCCTATCCCATCTGGACAAGAGGAATACCAATGTAAGAATGCTGTTCATTGACTATAGCTCAGCATTCAACACCATAGTACCCTCCAAGCTCATCAATAAGCTTGGGGCCCTGGGTTTGAACCCCACCCTGTGCAACTGGGTCCTGGACTTCCTGACGGGCCACCCACAGGTGGTGAAGGTAGGAAACAACACCTCCACTTCACTGATCCTCAACACTGGGGCGTGCGTGCTCAGCCCACTCCTGTACTTCCTGTTCACCCATGACTGCGTGGCCATGCACGCCTCCAACTCAATCATCAAGTTTGCAGACGACACAACAGTAGTAGGCTTGATTACCAACAATGAAGAGACCGCCTACAGGGAGGAGGTGAGGGCACTGGGAGTGTGGTGCCAGTAAAATAACCTCTCACTTAACGTCAACAAAACAAAGGAGATGATCGTGGACTTCAGGAAACAGCAGAGGGTGCACCCCCCTATCCACATCGACGGGACCGCAGTGGAGAAGGTGGAAAGCTTCAAGTTCCTTGGCGTACACATCACTGACAAAATTAAATGGTCCACCCACACAGACAGTGTGGTGAAGAAGGCCTCTTCAACCTCAGGAGGCTGAAGAAATGTTGCTTGGCACCTAAAACCCTCACAAACGTTTACTTACAAAGCATGTAGAGGTCTGTCATTTTTATCGTAGGTACACTTCAACTGTGAGAGACGGAATCTAAAACAAAAATCCAGAAAATCACATTGTATGATTTTTAAGTAATTAATTTGCATTTTATTGCATGACATAAGTATTTGATACATCAGAAAAAGCAGAACTTAATATTTGGTACAGAAACATTTGTTTGCAATTACAGAGATCATACGTTTCCTGTAGGTCTTGACCAGGTTTGCACACACTGCAGCAGGGATTTTGGCCCACTCCTCCATACAGACCTTCTCCAGATCCTTCAGGTTTCGGGGCTGTCGCTGGGCAATACGAACTTTCAGCTCCCTCCAAATATTTTCTATTGGGTTCAAGTCTGGAGACTGGCTAGGCCACTCCAGGACCTTGAGATGCTTCTTACGGAGCCACTCCTTAGTTGCCCTGGCTGTGTGTTTCGGGTCGTTGTCATGCTGGAAGACCCAGCCACGACCCATCTTCAATGCTCTTACTGAGGGAAGGAGGATGTTGGCCAAGATCTCGCGATACATGGCCCCATCCATCCTCCCCTCAATACGGTGCAGTTGTCCTGTCCCCTTTGCAGAAAAGCATCCCCAAAGAATGATGTTTCCACCTCCATGCTTCCCGGTTGGGATGGTGTTCTTGGGGTTGTACTCATCCTTCTTCTTCCTCCAAACACGGCGAGTGGAGTTTAGACCAAAAAGATCTATTTTTGTCTCATCAGACCACATGACCTTCTCCCATTCCTCCTCTGGATCATCCAGATGGTCATTGGCAAACTTCAGACGGGACATGCGCTGGCTTGAGCAGGGGGACCTTGAGCAGGGGGATTTTAATCCATGACGGCGTAGTGTGTTACTAATGGTTTTCTTTGAGACTGTGGTCTCAGCTCTCTTCAGGTCATTTATCAGGTCCTGCCGTGTAGTTCTGGGCTGATCCCTCACCTTCCTCATGATCATTGATGCCCCACGAGGTGAGATCTTGCATGGAGCCCCAGACCGAGGGTGATTGACCGTCATCTTGAACTTCTTCCATTTTCTAATAATTGCACCAACAGTTGTTGCCTTCTCACCAAGCTGCTTGCCTATTGTCATGTAGCCTATCCCAGCCTTGTGCAGGTCTACAATTTTATCCCTGATGTCCTTACACAGCTCTCTGGTCTTGGCCATTGTGGAGAGGTTGGAGTCTGTTTGATTGAGTGTGTGGACAGGTGTCTTTTATACAGGTAACGAGTTCAAACAGGTGCAGTTAATACAGGTAATGAGTGGAGAACAGGAGGGTTTCTTAAAGAAAAACTAACAGGTCTGTGAGAGCCGGAATTCTTACTGGTTGGTAGGTGATCAAATACTTATGTCATGCAATAAAATGCAAATTAATTACTTAAAAATCATACAATGTGATTTTCTGGATTTTTGTTTTAGATTCCGTCTCTCACAGTTGAAGTGTACCTATGATAAAAATTACAGACCTCTACATGCTTTGTAAGTAGGGAAACCTACAAAATCGGCAGTGTATCAAATACTTGTTCTCCCCACTGTATATGTATGTTACTTTTTCAATTTTTTCAATGTTTTGGGGCCAAACTGGTGGCAGTTGTACAAAAAAATAAAAAATAGTTGGAAGAGTTTTGGATTTAATTGAAAATAAACCAATTGTTCATTAGATGCTTTTTTCATTAATTAAGCTATTTTCTCTTGAACCATATGGTCTAAAGCCATCATATTTGCCACCAATGCTCTTTATAGGACACATCACTGCACTCTATACTCCTCTGTAAACTGGTCATCTCTGTATACCCGTCACAAGACCCACTGGTTGATGCTTATTTACAAAACCCTCTTAGGCCTCACTCCCCCCTATCTGAGATACCTACTGCAGCCCTCATCCTCCACATACAACACCCGTTCTGCCAGTCACATTCTGTTAAAGGTCCCCAAAGCAGACACATCCCTGGGTCGCTCCTCTTTTCAGTTCGCTGCAGCTAGCGACTGGAACGAGCTGCAAAAAACACTCAAACTGGACAGTTTTATCTCCATCTCTTCATTCAATGACTCAATCATGGATACTCTTACTGACAGTTGTGGCTGCTTCGTGTGATGTATTGTTGTCTCTAACTTCTTGCCCTTTGTGCTGTTGTCTGTGCCCAATAATGTCTGTACCATGTCTTGTGCTCCTACCATGCTGTGTTGTCATGTTGTGTTGCTACCATGATGTGTTGTTGTCTTAGGTCTCTCTTTATGTAGTGTTGTGGTGTCTCTCTTTATGTAGTGTTGTGGCGTCTCTCTTTATGTAGTGTTGTGGTGTCTCTCTTTATGTAGTGTTGTGGTGTCTCTCTTTATGTAGTGTTGTGGCGTCTCTCTTTATGTAGTGTTGTGGTGTCTCTCTTTATGTAGTGTTGTGGCGTCTCTCTTTATGTAGTGTTGTGGTGTCTCTCTTTATGTAGTGTTGTGGTGTCTCTCTTTATGTAGTGTTGTGGTGTCTCTCTTTATGTAGTGTTGTGGTGTCTCTCTTTATGTAGTGTTTTGGTGTCTCTCTTTATGTAGTGTTGTGGCGTCTCTCTTTATGTAGTGTTGTGGTGTCTCTCTTTATGTAGTGTTGTGGTGTCTCTCTTTATGTAGTGTTGTGGTGTCTCTCTTTATGTAGTGTTGTGGCGTCTCTCTTTATGTAGTGTTGTGGTGTCTCTCTTTATGTAGTGTTGTGGTGTATCTCTTTATGTAGTGTTGTGGCGTCTCTCTTTATGTAGTGTTGTGGCGTCTCTCTTTATGTAGTGTTGTGGTGTCTCTCTTTATGTAGTGTTGTGGTGTCTCTCTTTATGTAGTGTTGTGGTGTCTCTCTTTATGTAGTGTTGTGGCGTCTCTCTTTATGTAGTGTTGTAGTGTCTCTCTTTATGTAGTGTTGTGGCGTCTCTCTTTATGTAGTGTTGTGGCGTCTCTCTTTATGTAGTGTTGTGGTGTCTCTCTTTATGTAGTGTTGTGGTGTCTCTCTTTATGTAGTGTTGTGGTGTCTCTCTTTATGTAGTGTTGTGGTGTCTCTCTTTATGTAGTGTTGTGGTGTCTCTCTTTATGTAGTGTTGTGGTGTCTGTCTTTATGTAGTGTTGTGGTGTCTCTCTTTATGTAGTGTTGTGGTGTCTCTCTTTATGTAGTGTTGTGGTGTCTCTCTTTATGTAGTGTTGTGGTGTCTCTCTTTATGTAGTGTTGTGGTGTCTCTCTTTATGTAGTGTTGTGGTGTCTCTCTTTATGTAGTGTTGTGGTGTCTCTCTTTATGTAGTGTTGTGGTGTCTCTCTTGATGTAGTGTTGTGGTGTCTCTCTTTATGTAGTGTTGTGGTGTCTCTCTTTATGTAGTGTTGTGGTGTCTCTCTTTATGTAGTGTTGTGGCGTCTCTCTTTATGTAGTGTTGTCGTGTCTCTCTTTATGTAGTGTTGTGGTGTCTCTCTTTATGTAGTGTTGTGGTGTCTCTCTTTATGTAGTGTTGTGGTGTCTCTCTTTATGTAGTGTTGTGGTGTCTCTCTTTATGTAGTGTTGTGGTGTCTCTCTCTATGTCGTGTTGTGGTGTCTCTCTTTATGTAGTGTTGTGGTGTCTCTCTTTATGTAGTGTTGTGGTGTCTCTCTTTATGTAGTGTTGTGGTGTCTCTCTTTATGTAGTGTTGTGGTGTCTCTATTTATGTAGTGTTGTGGTGTCTCTATTTATGTAGTGTTGTGGTGTCTCTCTTTATGTAGTGTTGTGGTGTCTCTCTTTATGTAGTGTTGTGGTGTCTCTCTTTATGTAGTGTTGTGGTGTCTCTCTTTATGTAGTGTTGTGGTGTCTCTCTCTTGTTGTGATGTGTGTTTGGTCCTATATTTATATATAGACATATATTTTTTAATCCCCCGTCCCCGCAGGAGGCCTTTTGCCTTTTGGTAGGCCGTCATTGTAAATAAGAATTTGTTCTTAACTGACTTGCCTAGTTAAATAAATGTTACCTGCCGATCTATAAATTACGTCTCCGTAATCTAGCATAGGTAGGATAGTCATCTGATTCAGGGTTAGTTTGGCAGCTGGGGTGAAAGAGGAGAGATGACGACAAAGGAAACCAAGTCTAGATTTAACCTTAGCCTGCAGCTTTGATATGTGCTGAGAGAAGGACAGTGTACCGTCTAGCCATACTCCCAAGGACTTGTATGAGGTGACTACCTCAAGCTCTAAACCCTCAGAGGTAGTAATCACACCGGTGGGGAGAGGGGCATTCTTCTTATCAAACCACATTACCTTTGTTTTGGAGGTGTTCAGAACAAGGTTAAGGGCAGAGAAAGCTTGTTGGACACTAAGAAAGCGTTGTTGTAGAGCATTTAACACAACATCTGGGGATGTGGATAAGAGCATCTGCTAAATGACTCAAATGTAAAGTCCAATATACAGAGCTAACCATGAGGATCAGCTGTGCCACATATACAGAGCTAACCATGTGGATCAGCTGTACCACATATACAGAGCTAACCATGAGGATCAGCTGTACCACATATACAGAGCTAACCATGAGGATCAGCTGTGCCACATATACAGAGCTAACCATAAGGATCAGCTGTGTCACATATACAGAGCTAACCATGAGGATCAGCTGTGCCACATATACAGAGCTAACCATAAGGATCACATATACAGAGCTAACCATGAGGATCAGCTGTGCCACATATACAGAGCTAACCATGAGGATCAGCTGTGCCACATATACAGAGCTAACCATGAGGATCAGCTGTACCACATATACAGAGCTAACCATGAGGATCAGCTGTACCACATATACAGAGCTAACCATAAGGATCAGCTGTGCCACATATACAGAGCTAACCATGAGGATCAGCTGTACCACATATACAGAGCTAACCATGAGGATCAGCTGTACCACATATACAGAGCTAACCATGAGGATCAGCTGTGCCACATATACAGAGCTAACCATGAGGATCAGCTGTACCACATATACAGAGCTAACCATGAGGATCAGCTGTGCCACATATACAGAGCTAACCATGAGGATCAGCTGTACCACATATACAGAGCTAACCATGAGGATCAGCTGTGCCACATATACAGAGCTAACCATGAGGATCAGCTGTGCCACATATACAGAGCTAACCATGAGGATCAGCTGTGCCACATATACAGAGCTAACCATGAGGATCAGCTGTACCACATATGCAGAGCTAACCATGAGGATCAGCTGTGCCACATATACAGAGCTAACCATGAGGATCAGCTGTGCCACATATACAGAGCTAACCATGAGGATCAGCTGTGCCACATATACAGAGCTAACCATGAGGATCAGCTGTGCCACATATACAGAGCTAACCATAAGGAGCTAACCATAAGGATCAGCTGTGCCACATATACAGAGCTAACCATGAGGATCAGCTGTGCCACATATACAGAGGTAACCATAAGGAGCTAACCATGTGGATCAGCTGTGCCACATATACAGAGCTAACCATGAGGATCAGCTGTACCACATATACAGAGCTAACCATGAGGATCAGCTGTGCCACATATACAGAGCTAACCATGAGGATCAGCTGTGCCACATATACAGAGCTAACCATGAGGATCAGCTCTGCCACATATACAGAGCTAACCATGAGGATCAGCTGTACCACATATACAGAGCTAACCATGAGGATCAGCTGTGCCACATATACAGAGCTAACCATGAGGATCAGCTGTACCACATATACAGAGCTAACCATGAGGATCAGCTGTGCCACATATACAGAGCTAACCATGAGGATCAGCTGTGCCACATATACAGAGCTAACCATAAGGAGCTAACCATAAGGATCAGCTGTGCCACATATACAGAGCTAACCATGAGGATCAGCTGTGCCACATATACAGAGCTAACCATGAGGATCACATATACAGAGCTAACCATGAGGATCAGCTGTGCCACATATACAGAGCTAACCATGAGGATCAGCTGTGCCACATATACAGAGCTAACCATGAGGATCAGCTGTGCCACATATACAGAGCTAACCATGAGGATCAGCTGTACCACATATACAGAGCTAACCATGAGGATCAGCTGTGCCACATATACAGAGCTAACCATGACGATCAGCTGTACCACATATACAGAGCTAACCATGAGGATCAGCTGTGCCACATATACAGAGCTAACCATTAAGATCAGCTGTACCACATATACAGAGCTAACCATAAGGATCACATATACAGAGCTAACCATGAGGATCAGCTGTGCCACATATACAGAGCTAACCATGAGGATCAGCTGTACCACATATACAGAGCTAACCATGAGGATCAGCTGTGCCACATATACAGAGCTAACCATGAGGATCAGCTGTGCCACATATACAGAGCTAACCATGAGGATCAGCTGTGCCACATATACAGAGCTAACCATAAGGATCAGCTGTACCACATATACAGAGCTAACCATAAGGGATCAGCTGTACCACATATACAGAGCTAACCATGAGGATCAGCTGTACCACATATACAGAGCTAACCATGAGGATCAGCTGTGCCACATATACAGAGCTAACCATGAGGATCAGCTGTGCCACATATACAGAGCTAACCATGAGGATCAGCTGTGCCACATATACAGAGCTAACCATGAGGATCAGCTGTGCCACATATACAGAGCTAACCATGAGGATCAGCTGTGCCACATATACAGAGCTAACCATGAGGATCAGCTGTGCCACATATACAGAGCTAACCATGAGGATCAGCTGTGCCACATATACAGAGCTAACCATGAGGATCAGCTGTGCCACATATACAGAGCTAACCATGAGGATCAGCTGTGCCACATATACAGAGCTAACCATGAGGATCAGCTGTACCACATATACAGAGCTAACCATGAGGATCAGCTGTACCACATATACAGAGCTAACCATGAGGATCAGCTGTGCCACATATACAGAGCTAACCATGAGGATCAGCTGTGCCACATATACAGAGCTAACCATGAGGATCAGCTGTGCCACATATACAGAGCTAACCATGAGGAGCTAACCATAAGGATCAGCTGTGCCACACATACAGAGCTAACCATGAGGATCAGCTGTGCCACATATACAGAGCTAACCATGAGGATCAGCTGTGCCACATATACAGAGCTAACCATGAGGATCAGCTGTGCCACATATACAGAGCTAACCATGAGGATCAGCTGTGCCACATATACAGAGCTAACCATGAGGATCAGCTGTGCCACATATACAGAGCTAACCATGAGGATCAGCTGTGCCACATATACAGAGCTAACCATGAGGATCAGCTGTGCCACATATACAGAGCTAACCATGAGGATCAGCTGTGCCACATATACAGAGCTAACCATGAGGATCAGCTGTGCCACATATACAGAGCTAACCATGAGGATCAGCTGTACCACATATACAGAGCTAACCATGAGGATCAGCTGTACCACATATACAGAGCTAACCATGAGGATCAGCTGTGCCACATATACAGAGCTAACCATGAGGATCAGCTGTGCCACATATACAGAGCTAACCATGAGAATCAGCTGTACCACATATACAGAGCTAACCATGAGGATCAGCTGTACCACATATACAGAGCTAACCATGAGGATCAGCTGTGCCACATATACAGAGCTAACCATGAGGATCAGCTGTACCACATATACAGAGCTAACCATGAGGATCAGCTGTACCACATATACAGAGCTAACCATAAGGATCAGCTGTGCCACATATACAGAGCTAACCATGAGGATCAGCTGTACCACATATACAGAGCTAACCATAAGGATCACATATACAGAGCTAACCATGAGGATCAGCTGTGCCACATATACAGAGCTAACCATGAGGATCAGCTGTGCCACATATACAGAGCTAACAATGAGGATCAGCTGTACCACATATACAGAGCTAACCATAAGGAGCTAACCATAAGGATCAGCTGTGCCACATATACAGAGCTAACCATGAGGATCAGCTGTGCCACATATACAGAGATAACCATGAGGATCAGCTGTGCCACATATACAGAGCTAACCATGAGGATCAGCTGTGCCACATATACAGAGCTAACCATAAGGAGCTAACCATAAGGATCAGCTGTGCCACATATACAGAGCTAACCATGAGGATCAGCTGTGCCACATATACAGAGCTAACCATAAGGAGCTAACCATGTGGATCAGCTGTGCCACATATACAGAGCTAACCATGAGGATCAGCTGTACCACATATACAGAGCTAACCATGAGGATCAGCTGTGCCACATATACAGAGCTAACCATGAGGATCAGCTGTGCCACATATACAGAGCTAACCATGAGGATCAGCTCTGCCACATATACAGAGCTAACCATGAGGATCAGCTGTACCACATATACAGAGCTAACCATGAGGATCAGCTGTGCCACATATACAGAGCTAACCATGAGGATCAGCTGTACCACATATACAGAGCTAACCATGAGGATCAGCTGTGCCACATATACAGAGCTAACCATGAGGATCAGCTGTGCCACATATACAGAGCTAACCATAAGGAGCTAACCATAAGGATCAGCTGTGCCACATATACAGAGCTAACCATGAGGATCAGCTGTGCCACATATACAGAGCTAACCATGAGGATCACATATACAGAGCTAACCATGAGGATCAGCTGTGCCACATATACAGAGCTAACCATGAGGATCAGCTGTGCCACATATACAGAGCTAACCATGAGGATCAGCTGTGCCACATATACAGAGCTAACCATGAGGATCAGCTGTACCACATATACAGAGCTAACCATGAGGATCAGCTGTGCCACATATACAGAGCTAACCATGAGGATCAGCTGTACCACATATACAGAGCTAACCATGAGGATCAGCTGTGCCACATATACAGAGCTAACCATGAGGATCAGCTGTACCACATATACAGAGCTAACCATAAGGATCACATATACAGAGCTAACCATGAGGATCAGCTGTGCCACATATACAGAGCTAACCATGAGGATCAGCTGTACCACATATACAGAGCTAACCATGAGGATCAGCTGTGCCACATATACAGAGCTAACCATGAGGATCAGCTGTGCCACATATACAGAGCTAACCATGAGGATCAGCTGTGCCACATATACAGAGCTAACCATAAGGATCAGCTGTACCACATATACAGAGCTAACCATAAGGATCAGCTGTACCACATATACAGAGCTAACCATGAGGATCAGCTGTACCACATATACAGAGCTAACCATGAGGATCAGCTGTGCCACATATACAGAGCTAACCATGAGGATCAGCTGTGCCACATATACAGAGCTAACCATGAGGAGCTAACCATAAGGATCAGCTGTGCCACATATACAGAGCTAACCATGAGGATCAGCTGTGCCACATATACAGAGCTAACCATGAGGATCAGCTCTGCCACATATACAGAGCTAACCATGAGGATCAGCTGTGCCACATATACAGAGCTAACCATGAGGATCAGCTGTGCCACATATACAGAGCTAACCATGAAGATCAGCTGTGCCACATATACAGAGCTAACCATGAGGATCAGCTTTGCCACATATACAGAGCTAACCATGAGGATCAGCTGTGCCACATATACAGAGCTAACCATGAGGATCAGCTGTGCCACATATACAGAGCTAACCATGAGGATCAGCTGTGCCACATATACAGAGCTAACCATGAGGATCAGCTGTACCACATATACAGAGCTAACCATGAGGATCAGCTGTACCACATATACAGAGCTAACCATGAGGATCAGCTGTGCCACATATACAGAGCTAACCATGAGGATCAGCTGTGCCACATATACAGAGCTAACCATGAGGATCAGCTGTACCACATATACAGAGCTAACCATGAGGATCAGCTGTGCCACATATACAGAGCTAACCATGAGGATCAGCTGTGCCACATATACAGAGCTAACCATGAGGATCAGCTGTGCCACATATACAGAGCTAACCATAAGGATCAGCTGTACCACATATACAGAGCTAACCATAAGGATCAGCTGTACCACATATACAGAGCTAACCATGAGGATCAGCTGTACCACATATACAGAGCTAACCATGAGGATCAGCTGTGCCACATATACAGAGCTAACCATGAGGATCAGCTGTGCCACATATACAGAGCTAAAAATGAGGAGCTAACCATAAGGATCAGCTGTGCCACATATACAGAGCTAACCATGAGGATCAGCTGTACCACATATACAGAGCTAACCATAAGGATCAGCTGTGCCACATATACAGAGCTAACCATGAGGATCAGCTGTACCACATATACAGAGCTAACCATAAGGATCACATATACAGAGCTAACCATGAGGATCAGCTGTGCCACATATACAGAGCTAACCATGAGGATCAGCTGTGCCACATATACAGAGCTAACAATGAGGATCAGCTGTACCACATATACAGAGCTAACCATAAGGAGCTAACCATAAGGATCAGCTGTGCCACATATACAGAGCTAACCATGAGGATCAGCTGTGCCACATATACAGAGATAACCATGAGGATCAGCTGTGCCACATATACAGAGCTAACCATGAGGATCAGCTGTGCCACATATACAGAGCTAACCATCAAGGAGCTAACCATAAGGATCAGCTGTGCCACATATACAGAGCTAACCATGAGGATCAGCTGTGCCACATATACAGAGCTAACCATAAGGAGCTAACCATGTGGATCAGCTGTGCCACATATACAGAGCTAACCATGAGGATCAGCTGTACCACATATACAGAGCTAACCATGAGGATCAGCTGTGCCACATATACAGAGCTAACCATGAGGATCAGCTGTGCCACATATACAGAGCTAACCATGAGGATCAGCTCTGCCACATATACAGAGCTAACCATGAGGATCAGCTGTACCACATATACAGAGCTAACCATGAGGATCAGCTGTGCCACATATACAGAGCTAACCATGAGGATCAGCTGTACCACATATACAGAGCTAACCATGAGGATCAGCTGTGCCACATATACAGAGCTAACCATGAGGATCAGCTGTGCCACATATACAGAGCTAACCATAAGGAGCTAACCATAAGGATCAGCTGTGCCACATATACAGAGCTAACCATGAGGATCAGCTGTGCCACATATACAGAGCTAACCATGAGGATCACATATACAGAGCTAACCATGAGGATCAGCTGTGCCACATATACAGAGCTAACCATGAGGATCAGCTGTGCCACATATACAGAGCTAACCATGAGGATCAGCTGTGCCACATATACAGAGCTAACCATGAGGATCAGCTGTACCACATATACAGAGCTAACCATGAGGATCAGCTGTGCCACATATACAGAGCTAACCATGAGGATCAGCTGTACCACATATACAGAGCTAACCATGAGGATCAGCTGTGCCACATATACAGAGCTAACCATGAGGATCAGCTGTACCACATATACAGAGCTAACCATAAGGATCACATATACAGAGCTAACCATGAGGATCAGCTGTGCCACATATACAGAGCTAACCATGAGGATCAGCTGTACCACATATACAGAGCTAACCATGAGGATCAGCTGTGCCACATATACAGAGCTAACCATGAGGATCAGCTGTGCCACATATACAGAGCTAACCATAAGGATCAGCTGTACCACATATACAGAGCTAACCATAAGGATCAGCTGTACCACATATACAGAGCTAACCATGAGGATCAGCTGTACCACATATACAGAGCTAACCATGAGGATCAGCTGTGCCACATATACAGAGCTAACCATGAGGGATCAGCTGTGCCACATATACAGAGCTAACCATGAGGAGCTAACCATAAGGATCAGCTGTGCCACATATACAGAGCTAACCATGAGGATCAGCTGTGCCACATATACAGAGCTAACCATGAGGATCAGCTCTGCCACATATACAGAGCTAACCATGAGGATCAGCTGTGCCACATATACAGAGCTAACCATGAGGATCAGCTGTGCCACATATACAGAGCTAACCATGAAGATCAGCTGTGCCACATATACAGAGCTAACCATGAGGATCAGCTTTGCCACATATACAGAGCTAACCATGAGGATCAGCTGTGCCACATATACAGAGCTAACCATGAGGATCAGCTGTGCCACATATACAGAGCTAACCATGAGGATCAGCTGTGCCACATATACAGAGCTAACCATGAGGATCAGCTGTGCCACATATACAGAGCTAACCATAAGGATCAGCTGTGCCACATATACAGAGCTAACCATAAGGATCAGCTGTACCACATATACAGAGCTAACCATAAGGATCAGCTGTACCACATATACAGAGCTAACCATGAGGATCAGCTGTACCACATATACAGAGCTAACCATGAGGATCAGCTGTGCCACATATACAGAGCTAACCATGAGGATCAGCTGTGCCACATATACAGAGCTAACCATGAGGAGCTAACCATAAGGATCAGCTGTGCCACATATACAGAGCTAACCATGAGGATCAGCTGTGCCACATATACAGAGCTAACCATGAGGATCAGCTCTGCCACATATACAGAGCTAACCATGAGGATCAGCTGTGCCACATATACAGAGCTAACCATGAGGATCAGCTGTACCACATATACAGAGCTAACCATGAAGATCAGCTGTGCCACATATACAGAGCTAACCATGAGGATCAGCTTTGCCACATATACAGAGCTAACCATGAGGATCAGCTGTGCCACATGTACAGAGCTAACCATGAGGATCAGCTGTGCCACATATACAGAGCTAACCATGAGGATCAGCTGTGCCACATATACAGAGCTAACCATGAGGATCAGCTGTACCACATATACAGAGCTAACCATGAGGATCAGCTGTACCACATATACAGAGCTAACCATGAGGATCAGCTGTGCCACATATACAGAGCTAACCATGAGGATCAGCTGTGCCACATATACAGAGCTAACCATGAGGATCAGCTGTACCACATATACAGAGCTAACCATGAGGATCAGCTGTACCACATATACAGAGCTAACCATGAGGATCAGCTGTGCCACATATACAGAGCTAACCATGAGGATCAGCTGTACCACATATACAGAGCTAACCATGAGGATCAGCTGTACCACATATACAGAGCTAACCATAAGGATCAGCTGTGCCACATATACAGAGCTAACCATGAGGATCAGCTGTACCACATATACAGAGCTAACCATAAGGATCACATATACAGAGCTAACCATGAGGATCAGCTGTGCCACATATACAGAGCTAACCATGAGGATCAGCTGTGCCACATATACAGAGCTAACCATGAGGATCAGCTGTACCACATATACAGAGCTAACCATGAGGATCAGCTGTGCCACATATACAGAGCTAACCATGAGGATCAGCTGTGCCACATATACAGAGCTAACCATGAGGATCAGCTGTGCCACATATACAGAGCTAACCATGAGGATCAGCTGTACCACATATACAGAGCTAACCATGAGGATCAGCTGTACCACATATACAGAGCTAACCATGAGGATCAGCTGTGCCACATATACAGAGCTAACCATGAGGATCAGCTGTACCACATATACAGAGCTAACCATGAGGATCAGCTGTACCACATATACAGAGCTAACCATGAGGATCAGCTGTACCACATATACAGAGCTAACCATGAGGATCAGCTGTACCACATATACAGAGCTAACCATGAGGATCAGCTGTGCCACATATACAGAGCTAACCATGAGGATCAGCTGTGCCACATATACAGAGCTAACCATGAGGATCAGCTGTGCCACATATACAGAGCTAACCATGAGGATCACATATACAGAGCTAACCATGAGGATCAGCTGTGCCACATATACAGAGCTAACCATGAGGATCACATATACAGAGCTAACCATGAGGATCAGCTGTACCACATATACAGAGCTAACCATGAGGATCAGCTGTGCCACATATACAGAGCTAACCATGAGGATCAGCTGTGCCACATATACAGAGCTAACCATAAGGAGCTAACCATAAGGATCAGCTGTGCCACATATACAGAGCTAACCATGAGGATCAGCTGTGCCACATATACAGAGCTAACCATGAGGATCACATATACAGAGCTAACCATGAGGATCAGCTGTGCCACATATACAGAGCTAACCATGAGGATCAGCTGTGCCACATATACAGAGCTAACCATGAGGATCAGCTGTGCCACATATACAGAACTAACCATGAGGATCAGCTGTACCACATATACAGAGCTAACCATGAGGATCAGCTGTGCCACATATACAGAGCTAACCATGAGGATCAGCTGTACCACATATACAGAGCTAACCATGAGGATCAGCTGTGCCACATATACAGAGCTAACCATGAGAATCAGCTGTACCACATATACAGAGCTAACCATAAGGATCACATATACAGAGCTAACCATGAGGATAAGCTGTGCCACATATACAGAGCTAACCATGAGGATCAGCTGTACCACATATACAGAGCTAACCATGAGGATCAGCTGTGCCACATATACAGAGCTAACCATGAGGATCAGCTGTGCCACATATACAGAGCTAACCATGAGGATCAGCTGTGCCACATATACAGAGCTAACCATAAGGATCAGCTGTACCACATATACAGAGCTAACCATAAGGATCAGCTGTACCACATATACAGAGCTAACCATGAGGATCAGCTGTACCACATATACAGAGCTAACCATGAGGATCAGCTGTGCCACATGTACAGAGCTAACCATGAGGATCAGCTGTGCCACATATACAGAGCTAACCATGAGGAGCTAACCATAAGGATCAGCTGTGCCACATATACAGAGCTAACCATGAGGATCAGCTGTGCCACATATACAGAGCTAACCATGAGGATCAGCTGTGCCACATATACAGAGCTAACCATGAGGATCAGCTGTGCCACATATACAGAGCTAACCATGAGGATCAGCTGTGCCACATATACAGAGCTAACCATGAAGATCAGCTGTGCCACATATACAGAGCTAACCATGAGGATCAGCTTTGCCACATATACAGAGCTAACCATGAGGATCAGCTGTGCCACATATACAGAGCTAACCATGAGGATCAGCTGTGCCACATATACAGAGCTAACCATGAGGATCAGCTGTGCCACATATACAGAGCTAACCATGAGGATCAGCTGTACCACATATACAGAGCTAACCATGAGGATCAGCTGTACCACATATACAGAGCTAACCATGAGGATCAGCTGTGCCACATATACAGAGCTAACCATGAGGATCAGCTGTGCCACATATACAGAGCTAACCATGAGGATCAGCTGTACCACATATACAGAGCTAACCATGAGGATCAGCTGTACCACATATACAGAGCTAACCATGAGGATCAGCTGTGCCACATATACAGAGCTAACCATGAGGATCAGCTGTACCACATATACAGAGCTAACCATGAGGATCAGCTGTACCACATATACAGAGCTAACCATAAGGATCAGCTGTGCCACATATACAGAGCTAACCATGAGGATCAGCTGTACCACATATACAGAGCTAACCATAAGGATCACATATACAGAGCTAACCATGAGGATCAGCTGTGCCACATATACAGAGCTAACCATGAGGATCAGCTGTGCCACATATACAGAGCTAACCATGAGGATCAGCTGTACCACATATACAGAGCTAACCATGAGGATCAGCTGTACCACATATACAGAGCTAACCATGAGGATCAGCTGTGCCACATATACAGAGCTAACCATGAGGATCAGCTGTACCACATATACAGAGCTAACCATGAGGATCAGCTGTACCACATATACAGAGCTAACCATAAGGATCAGCTGTGCCACATATACAGAGCTAACCATGAGGATCAGCTGTACCACATATACAGAGCTAACCATAAGGATCACATATACAGAGCTAACCATGAGGATCAGCTGTACCACATATACAGAGCTAACCATGAGGATAAGCTGTACCACATATACAGAGCTAACCATGAGGATCAGCTGTACCACATATACAGAGCTAACCATGAGGATCAGCTGTGCCACATATACAGAGCTAACCATGAGGATCAGCTGTACCACATATACAGAGCTAACCATGAGGATCAGCTGTACCACATATACAGAGCTAACCATGAGGATCAGCTGTACCACATATACAGAGCTAACCATGAGGATCAGCTGTACCACATATACAGAGCTAACCATGAGGATCAGCTGTGCCACATATACAGAGCTAACCATGAGGATCAGCTGTGCCACATATACAGAGCTAACCATGAGGATCAGCTGTGCCACATATACAGAGCTAACCATGAGGATCACATATACAGAGCTAACCATGAGGATCAGCTGTGCCACATATACAGAGCTAACCATGAGGATCACATATACAGAGCTAACCATGAGGATCAGCTGTACCACATATACAGAGCTAACCATGAGGATCAGCTGTGCCACATATACAGAGCTAACCATGAGGATCAGCTGTACCACATATACAGAGCTAACCATGAGGATCAGCTGTGCCACATATACAGAGCTAACCATGAGGATCACATATACAGAGCTAACCATGAGGATCAGCTGTGCCACATATACAGAGCTAACCATGAGGATCACATATACAGAGCTAACCATGAGGATCAGCTGTGCCACATATACAGAGCTAACCATGAGGATCAGCTGTACCACATATACAGAGCTAACCATGAGGATCAGCTGTACCACATATACAGAGCTAACCATGAGGATCAGCTGTGCCACATATACAGAGCTAACCATGAGGATCAGCTGTACCACATATACAGAGCTAACCATGAGGATCAGCTGTACCACATATACAGAGCTAACCATAAGGATCAGCTGTACCACATATACAGAGCTAACCATGAGGATCAGCTGTACCACATATACAGAGCTAACCATGAGGATCAGCTGTGCCACATATACAGAGCTAACCATGAGGATCAGCTGTGCCACATATACAGAGCTAACCATGAGGATCAGCTGTGCCACATATACAGAGCTAACCATGAGGATCAGCTGTGCTAAAATCATCAAACACACGCAGTCCATTAAGTACAGTACCCCAAATGATACAGTGTGTTGTTTTAAATGGCCATAATACATGTTAGGGGTATAAACACTGTCTTTAATATCAGACACACCCTCACTGATATCCACCAATAAGACGTCAAAAATAATCCGAAGCTCCTCCTGTGAAAAACTCATAATAAACATTTATTAAAATAAAACTGAGATTTAGATAAAAAAAAGCAATCAGGTGGCAAATGCATCAAATACTGGTGCGGTCAAAAACTGTTTGCCACTATTCCCAGGGTTTACCATGCCCATACTAACACCCCCAGGGGTTACCATGCCCATACTAACACCCCCAGGGGTTACCATGCCCATACTAACAGCCCCCAGGGTTTACCATGCCCATACTAACACCCCCAGGGGTTACCATGCCCATACTAACACCCCCAGGGGTTACCATGCCCATACTAACAGCTCCCAGGGGTTACCATGCCCATACTAACACCCCCAGGGGTTACCATGCCCATACTAACAGCTCCCAGGGTTTACCATGCCCATACTAACAGCCCCCAGGGGTTACCATGCCCATAATAACAGCTCCCAGGGCTTACCATGCCCATACTAACACCCCCAGGGGTTACCATGCCCATACTAACAGCTCCCAGGGGTTACCATGCCCATACTAACAGCTCCCAGGGGTTACCATGCCCAATACTAACAGCTCCCAGGGGTTACCATGCCCATACTAACAGCCCCCCGGGGTTACCATGCCCATACTAACAGCCCCCAGGGGTTACCATGCCCATACTAACAGCTCCCAGGGGTTACCATGCCCATACTAAAGGCTCCCAGGGGTTACCATGCCCATACTAACAGCTCCCAGAGGTTACCATGCCCATACTAACACCCCCAGGGGTTACCATGCCCATACTAACAGCTCCCAGGGGTTACCATGCCCATAATAACAGCTCCCAGGGCTTACCATGCCCATACTAACAGCTCCCAGGGGTTACCATGCCCATACTAACAGCCCCCAGGGGTTACCATGCCCATACTAACAGCTCCCAGGGGTTACCATGCCCATACTAACACCCCCAGGGGTTACCATGCCCATACTAACACCCCCAGGGGTTACCATGCCCATACTAACAGCCCCCAGGGGTTACCATGCCCATACTAACAGCCCCCAGGGGTTACCATGCCCATACTAACAGCTCCCAGGGGTTACCATGCCCATACTAACAGCTCCCAGGGGTTACCATGCCCAATACTAACAGCTCCCAGGGGTTACCTTGCCCATACTAACAGCCCCCCGGGGTTACCATGCCCATACTAACAGCCCCCAGGGGTTACCATGCCCATACTAACAGCTCCCAGGGGTTACCATGCCCATACTAAAGGCTCCCAGGGGATACCATGCCCATACTAACAGCTCCCAGGGGTTACCATGCCCATACTAACACCCCCAGGGGTTACCATGCCCATACTAACAGCCCCCAGGGGTTACCATGCCCATACTAACAACCCCAGGGGTTACCATGCCCATACTAACACCCCCAGGGGTTACCATGCCCATACTAACAGCCCCCAGGGGTTACCATGCCCATACTAACAGCTCCCAGGGGTTACCATGCCCATACTAACACCCCCAGGGGTTACCATGCCCATACTAACAGCTCCCAGGGTTTACCATGCCCATACTAACACCCCCAGGGGTTACCATGCCCATACTAACAGCTCCCAGGGGTTACCATGCCCATACTAACACCCCCAGGGGTTACCATGCCCATACTAACAGCTCCCAGGGTTTACCATGCCCATACTAACAGCCCCCAGGTGTTACCATGCCCATAATAACAGCTCCCAGGGCTTACCATGCCCATACTAACACCCCCAGGGGTTACCATGCCCATACTAACAGCTCCCAGGGGTTACCATGCCCATACTAACAGCTCCCAGGGGTTACCATGCCCATACTAACAGCTCCCAGGGGTTACCATGCCCATACTAACAGCCCCCAGGGGTTACCATGCCCATACTAACAGCCCCCCGGGGTTACCATGCCCATACTAACAGCTCCCAGGGGGTTACCATGCCCATACTAACAGCCCCCCGGGGTTACCATGCCCATACTAACAGCCCCCAGGGGTTACCATGCCCATACTAACAGCTCCCAGGGGTTACCATGCCCATACTAACAGCTCCCAGGGGTTACCATGCCCATACTAACAGCTCCCAGGGGTTACCATGCCCATACTAACAGCTCCCAGGGTTTACCATGCCCATACTAACAGCCCCCAGGGGTTACCATGCCCATACTAGCACCCCCAGGGGTTACCATGCCCATACTAACACCCCCAGGGGTTACCATGCCCATACTAACAGCCCCCAGGGGTTACCATGCCCATACTAACAGCCCCCAGGGGTTACCATGCCCATACTAACAGCCCCCAGGGGTTACCATGCCCATACTAACACCCCCAGGGGTTACCATGCCCATACTAACAGCTCCCAGGGGTTACCATGCCCATACTAACAGCCCCCAGGGGTTACCATGCCCATACTAACAGCCCCCAGGGGTTACCATGCCCATACTAACAGCTCCCAGGGGTTACCATGCCCATACCCAGGGAAAGGGTACCTGGGAAAAAGGGGTGTGTGCCTAGGTGAGCAACCATGCTGCCACTTCCGCACGTAAACATAATACATCAATTCATAAGTTATTAATTCTTTACTTTCATAGTGAATTCATAATCACATTATCATAGATAATATTTCATAATAATACCATCTAAATGGAGCAAAATTATAAACATAGCACATATAAAGACAATGGGAATTTGTCTCCAACAGTAATAATCCATTACATTACATTTACGCCATTTTGCAGACGCTCTTATCCAGAGCGACTTACAAATTGGTGCATTCACCTTATAGCCAGTGGGATAACCACTTTACACATTTTTTTTAATTTTTTTTCTTTGGGGTGGGGTAAGGGGGGGTAGAAGGATTACTTCATCCTATCCCAGGTATTCCTTAAAGAGGTGGGGTTTCAAGTGTCTCCGGAAGGTGGTGAGTGACTCCGCTGTCCTGGCGTATTGAGGGAGCTTGTTCCACCATTGGGGTGCCAGAGCAGTGAACAGTTTTGACTGGGCTGAGCGAGAACTATGCTTCCGCAGAGGTAGGGGGGCCAGCAGGCCAGAGGTGGATGAACGCAATGCCCTCGTTTGGGTGTAGGGACTGATCAGAGCCTGAAGGTACGGAGGTGCCGTTCCCCTCACAGCTCCGTAGGCAAGCACCATGGTATTGTAGCATATGCAAGCTTCAACTGGAAGCCAGTGGAGTGTGCGGAGAAGCGGGGTGACGTGAGAGAACTTGGGAAGGTTGAACACCAGACGGGCTGCGGCATTCTGGATGAGTTGTAGGGGTTTAATGGCACAGGCAGGGAGCCCAGCCAACAGCGAGTTGCAGTAATCCAGACGGGAGATGACAAGTGCCTGGATTAGGACCTGTGCCGCTTCCTGTGTAAGGCAGGGTTGTACTCTCCGAATGTTGTAGAGCATGAACCTACAGGATCGGGTCACCACCTTGATGTTAGCGGAGAATGACAGGGTGTTGTCCAGGGTCACGCCAAGGCTCTTCGCACTCTGGGAGGAGGACACAACGGAGTTGTCAACCGTGATGGCGAGATCATGGAGCGGGCAGTCCTTCCCCGGGAGGAAGAGCAGCTCCTTCTTGCCGAGGTTCAGCTTGAGGTGGTGATCCGACATCCACACTGATATGTCTGCCAGACATGCAGAGATGCGATTCACCACCTGGTTATCAGAAGGGGGAAAGGAGAAGATTAGTTGTGTGTCGTCTGCGTAGCAATGATAGGAGAGGCCATGTGAGGATATGATAGAGCCAAGTGACTTGGTGTATAGCGAGAATAGGAGAGGGCCTAGAACTGAGCCCTGGGGGACACCAGTGGTGAGAGCACGTGGAGCGGAGACAGATTCTAGTTTTCCTCCATTTCCGCTCGGCTGCCTGGAGCCCTGTTCTGTGAGCTCGCAATGAGTCGTCAAGCCACGGAGCAGGAGGGGAGGACCGAGCCGGCCGGGAGGATAGGGGACATAGAGAGTCAAAGGATGCAGAAAGGGAGGAGAGGAGGGTTGAGGAGGCAGAATCAGGAGATTGGAGGGAGAAGGATTTAGCAGAGGGAAGAGATGATAGAATGGAAGAGGAGAGAGTAGCGGGAGAGAGAGAACGAAGGTTGCGACGGCGCATTACCATCTGAGTAGGGGCAGAGTGAGTAGTGTTGGAGGAGAGCGAGAGAGAAAAGGATACAAAGTAGTGGTCGGAGACATGGAGGGGAGTTGCAGTGAGATTAGTAGAAGAACAGCATCTAGGTCAAGCGTATTGCCTGCCTTGTGAGTAGGGGGGGACGGTGAGAGGGTGAGGTCAAAAGAGGAGAGGAGTGGAAAGAAGGAGGCAGAGATAAATGAGTCAAAGGCAGACGTAGGGAGGTTGAAGTCACCCAGAACTGTGAGGGGTGAGCCATCCTCAGGAAAGTAACTACATATTACCTCAACTACCTCAACTAGCCGGTGCCCCCGCACATTGACTCTGCAACGGTACCCCCCTGTATATATATAGCCTCCCTACTGTCACTTTATTTTACTTCTGCTCTTTTTTTCTCAACACTTTTTTTGTTGTTGTTTTATTCTTACTTTTTTTGTTTAAAATAAATGCACTGTTGGTTAAGGGCTGTAAGTAAGCATTTCACTGTAATGTCTGCACCTGTTGTATTCGCCGCATGTGACCAATAAAATTTGATTTGATTTGAAAGGAACTTATCAAGGCGTCAAGCTCATTGATGAACTCTCCAAGGGAACCTGGAGGGCGATACATGTTCCAGTATAGAGTATCAGTGCTGTAATCATCAAACACAACCAGTCCATACAGTAGATTACACACCATAATGTGTGTTGTTTTTAATGGAGCTCTCTGTAACCTGTAGCACTGCCAGCTCCTCTCGCTCTGATCAATAGATGGAATGGAGCTCTCTGTAACCTGTAGCACTGCCAGCTCCTCTCGCTCTGATCAATAGATGGAATGGAGCTCTCTGTAACCTGTAGCACTGCCAGTTCCTCTCGCTCTGATCAATAGATGGAATGGAGCTCTCTGTAACCTGTAGCACTGCCAGTTCCTCTCGCTCTGATCAATAGATGGAATGGAGCTCTCTGTAACCTGTAGCACTGCCAGCTCCTCTCGCTCTGATCAATAGATGGAATGGAGCTCTCTGTAACCTGTAGCACTGCCAGCTCCTCTCGCTCTGATCAATAGATGGAATGGAGCTCTCTGTAACCTGTAGCACTGCCAGTTCCTCTCGCTCTGATCAATAGATGGAATGGAGCTCTCTGTAACCTGTAGCACTGCCAGCTCCTCTCGCTCTGATCAATAGATGGAATGGAGCTCTCTGTAACCTGTAGCACTGCCAGCTCCTCTCGCTCTGATCAATAGATGGAATGGAGCTCTCTGTAACCTGTAGCACTGCCAGTTCCTCTCACTCTGATCAATAGATGGAATGGAGCTCTCTGTAACCTGTAGCACTGCCAGTTCCTCTCACTCTGATCAATAGATGGAATGGAGCTCTCTGTAACCTGTAGCACTGCCAGTTCCTCTCACTCTGATCAATAGATGGAATGGAGCTCTCTGTAACCTGTAGCACTGCCAGTTCCTCTCACTCTGATCAATAGATGGAATGGAGCTCTCTGTAACCTGTAGCACTGCCAGTTCCTCTCGCTCTGATCAATAGATGGAATGGAGCTCTCTGTAACCTGTAGCACTGCCAGTTCCTCTCACTCTGATCAATAGATGGAATGGAGCTCTCTGTAACCTGTAGCACTGCCAGTTCCTCTCACTCTGATCAATAGATGGAATGGAAACCACAGGGAAGAAATGAAATGCAGAACAGCAGGAGGGAGAGAAGGAGGGAGAGAGAGAAACTTGCAGGTGCTCAGGCGGTCAATATATGTGTCAGTACACCCAAATTGCTGACAGACATCAAAGAGAAGCACTGTGGGATTCTTTATCTCTCCTTGTCTCTCTGTCCCATGCACACTCACATCCCAGAGAAACTACTGAGAGAGAAGATGTGCATGAAACACATTAAGAAATTCACATTCTTCTTTCTGTTTCAAAACTAAGTATAACTGTTTGAGTGCGAGTGTGCAGTGTATGAATACGACCAGAATGTAGGTCAAGGGCAAACAGAAAGGCCTTACCAGACCAAATGTCACATATACAGAGCCTTCAGAAACAGAAATATCTAATTTACATACAGTAAGTATTCACACCCCTGAGTCAATACTTTGTAGAAGCACCTTTGGCAGCAACTACAGCTGTGAGTCTTTCTGATTAAGTCTCTAAGAGCTTTACACACCTGGACTGTACAATATTTGCACATTATTCTTTTTATAATTCTTCAAGCTCTGTCAAGTTGGTTGTTGATCATTGCTAGACAGCCATTTTCAAGTCTTGCCATTGATTTTCAAGCTGATTTAAGACAAAACTGCAACTAGGCCACTCAGGAACATTCAATGTTGTCTTGGTAAGCAACTTCAGTGTAGATTTGGCCTTGTGTTTTAGGTGATTAGTCTCCCAGGGTCTGTTGGAAAGCAGATTGAACCAGGTTTTCCTCTAGGATTTTGCCTCTATTCTGTTTATCCTAAAAAATTCCCTAGTCCTTGCCGATGACAAGCATACCCATAACATGATGCAGCCACCACTATGCTAGAAAATATGGAGAGTGGTTCTCAGTGATGTGTTGTGTTTGCCCCAAACATAACACTGTGTATCCAGGACAAAAAGTTAATTTCTTTGACACGTTTTGCAATATTACTTACGTGCCTTGTTGCAAACAGGATGCATGTTTTTGAACATTTTAATTCTGTACAAGCTTCTTTTCACTCTGTCATTTAGTTTAGTGTTGTGGAGTAACTACAATGTTGTTGATCCATCCTCAGTTTTCTCCAGGAAGACGAACACAGAGGAAGGTTTAACAGTAACATGGTGATAACCAGGAACACTGAACACAGAGGAAGGTTTAACAGTAATAAAGCACTGTTTTATTCAACATTAGCGCTGTATATGTGTTATACTGTATGTGGGGGGAAGGTTAGTGTGAGGACAGACAAACACCCTAGACACTTTCACACTCCACCCCAGACGGCAGCACCAACCGTGTCAAGAGCTGTGTTCTGCCAGGAAGCCTTGATAATTCCTCATGTCCGAGCGATCAAGATGATTGTGACTCAGTGTGAGAGGCCTCTCAGCCAGCCGTTTGTTTGACCTAACCTCTTTAGTTAGGCATGCCTTTTTGTAGTGTGGTTTTTGTATGTATTTATTTTGTCACCATGAATACAGTGAGGGAAAAAAGTATTTGATCCCCTGCTGGTTCTGGAGTTGCAATGATCATAAGAATGGTGAGGAATCAGCCCAGAACTACACAGGAGGATCTTGTCAATGATCTCAAGGCAGCTGGGACCATAGTCACCAAGAAAACAATTGATAACACACTACGCCGTGAAGGACTGAAATCCTGCAGCGCCCGCAAGGTCCCCCTGCTCAAGAAAGCACATATACAGGCCCGTCTGAAGTTTGCCAATGAACATCTGAATGATTCAGAGGAGAACTGGGTGAAAGTGTTGTGGTCAGATGAGACCAAAATGGAGCTCTTTGGCATCAACTCAACTCGCCGTGTTTGGAGGAGGAGGAATGCTGCCTATGACCCCAAGAACACCATCCCCACCGTCAAACATGGAGGTGGAAACATTATGCTTTGGGGGTGTTTTTCTGCTAAGGGGACACGACAACTTCACCACATCAAAGGGACGATGGACGGGGCCATGTACCGTCAAATCTTGGGTGAGAACCTCCTTCTCTCAGCCAGGGCATTGAAAATGGGTCGTGGATGGGTATTCCAGCATGACAATGACCCCAAAAACACAGCCAAGGCAACAAAGGAGAGGCACATTAAGGTCCTGGAGTGGCCTAGCCAGTCTCCAGACCTTAATCCCATTGAACAGTTGTGGAGGGAGCTGAAGGTTCGAGTTGCCAAACATCAGGCTCGAAACCTTAATGACTTGGAGAAGATCTGCAAAGAGGAGTGGAACAAAAGTCAGGTTCCAGACCATGTAACCAGGACTAAGACCCCTAGACATAATGAGTCAGGTTCCAGACCCCTAGACATAATGAGTCAGGTTCCAGACCCCTAGACATAATGAGTCAGGTTCCAGACCCCTAGACATGATGAGTCAGGTTCCAGACCCCTAGACATAATGAGTCAGGTTCCAGACCCCTAGACATAATGAGTCAGGTTCCAGACCCCTAGACATAATGAGTCAGGTTCCAGACCCCTAGACATAATGAGTCAGGTTCCAGACCCCTAGACATAATGAGTCAGGTTCCAGACCCCTAGACATAATGAGTCAGGTTACAGACCCCTAGACATAATGAGTCAGGTTCCAGACCCCTAGACATAATGAGTCAGGTTCCAGACCCCTACACATAATGAGTCAGGTTACAGACCCCTAGACATAATGAGTCAGGTTCCAGACCCCTAGACATAATGAGTCAGGTTCCAGACCCCTAGACATAATGAGTCAGGTTCCAGACCCCTAGACATGATGAGTCAGGTTCCAGACCCCTAGACATAATGAGTCAGGTTCCAGACCCCTAGACATAATGAGTCAGGTTCCAGACCCCTAGACATAATGAGTCAGGTTCCAGACCCCTAGACATAATGAGTCAGGTTCCAGACCCCTAGACATAATGAGTCAGGTTCCAGACCCCTAGACATGATGAGTCAGGTTCCAGACCCCTAGACATAATGAGTCAGGTTCCAGACCCCTAGACATAATGAGTCAGGTTCCAGACCCCTAGACATAATGAGTCAGGTTCCAGACCCCTAGACATAATGAGTCAGGTTTCAGACCCCTAGACATGATGAGTCAGGTTCCAGACCCCTAGACATAATGAGTCAGGTTCCAGACCCCTAGACATGATGAGTCAGGTTCCAGACCCCTAGAAATAATGAGTCAGGTTCCAGACCCCTAGACATAATGAGTCAGGTTCCAGACCCCTAGACATAATGAGTCAGGTTCCAGACCCCTAGACATAATGAGTCAGGTTCCAGACCCCTAGACATAATGAGTCAGGTTCCAGACCCCTAGACATAATGAGTCAGGTTCCAGACCCCTAGACATAATGAGTCAGGTCCCAGACCCCTAGACATGATGAGTCAGGTTCCAGACCCCTAGACATAATGAAACAGGTTCCAGACCCCTAGACATAATGAGTCAGGTTCCAGACCCCTAGACATAATGAGTCAGGTTCCAGACCCCTAGACATAATGAGTCAGGTTCCAGACCCCTAGACATAATGAGTCAGGTTCCAGACCCCTAGACATAATGAGTCAGGTTCCAGACCCCTAGACATGATGAGTCAGGTTCCAGACCCCTAGACATAATGAGTCAGGTTCCAGACCCCTAGACATAATGAGTCAGGTTCCAGACCCCTAGACATAATGAGTCAGGTTCCAGACCCCTAGACATAATGAGTCAGCTTACAGACCCCTAGACATAATGAGTCAGGTTCCAGACCCCTAGACATTATGAGTCAGGTTCCAGACCCCTAGACATAATGAGTCAGGTTCCAGACCCCTAGACATAATGAGTCAGGTTACAGACCCCTAGACATAATGAGTCAGGTTCCAGACCCCTAGACATGATGAGTCAGGTTCCAGACCCCTAGACATGATGAGTCAGGTTCCAGACCCCTAGACATAATGAGTCAGGTTCCAGACCCCTAGACATAATGAGTCAGGTTACAGACCCCTAGACATAATGAGTCAGGTTCCAGACCCCTAGACATGATGAGTCAGGTTCCAGACCCCTAGACATAATGAGTCAGGTTCCAGACCCCTAGACATAATGAGTCAGGTTACAGACCCCTAGACATAATGAGTCAGGTTCCAGACCCCTAGACATGATGAGTCAGGTTCCAGACCCCTAGACATGATGAGTCAGGTTCCAAACCCCTAGACATAATGAGTCAGGTTCCAGACCCCTAGACATAATGAGTCAGGTTCCAGACCCCTAGACATGATGAGTCAGGTTCCAGACCCCTAGACATAATGAGTCAGGTTCCAGACCCCTAGACATAATGAGTCAGGTTCCAGACCCCTAGACATGATGAGTCCGGTTCCAGACCCCTAGACATAATGAGTCAGGTTCCAGACCCCTAGACATGATGAGTCAGGTTCCAGATCATGTAGCTAGGAATAAGACCCAGGTATAGTTGGTTTCATAAAACACACCACGCAAACGTGTATAAGCATGTATTACACACAAACACACACATACATACGTCTCCTTACACACAGACTTCTCCTTACACAGGTACGTCTCTTTAAACACATACTTCTCCTTACACACAGACTTCTCCTTACACACAGACGCACACGTGTCTCCTCTATACCCTTTAAGACAGCACCGTTAGCACCTCTGTAGTGCAGTGCTGCCTCTCCAATTCATACATTAATCAGATATACGCCACAATACTAAACAAGCAGCGCTTTAATTGTGTTTGCAGACAATCTGTTGGTGCCACTTCAATGAGCAAGAAAATAGTTCCCTTAACAGTGCACTACTGTGACCCACATGGCTCTTGTCAAAAGTAGTGCACTATATAGGGAATAGGACACCATTTGGGACACTCAGTTATGCTGGCATCCATGGCCAGATAAATCGGCAAGGAAGCCATCACAAATCAGCTTCCTCTTCTCCGTGTTACCATCCCTGTAGATGACAATAAAGAGACTTTTGATGGACCACCTTCTCTCAGAGCTGTCAATAGCCCTGTCTGCAGCTGTCATAAACATTCCTGTTTTATAATGATGCTATTCTACTGATAAATTATTCATACATACAGGGAAATAAATATGCACTCATAACTTATTTAAATAACAATATCAAATCAAATCAAATTGTATTTGCCACATGCGCCGAATACAACAGTGAAATGCTTACTTACAAGCCCTTAACCCAACAATGCAGTTTTAAGAAAAACAAAAAATAGATAAGTAAAAAATAAAAATAGCAAATAATTAAAGAGCAGCAGTAAAATAAAATAACAGTAGGGAGGCTCTATATAGGGGGTACCGGTACAGAGTCAATGTGAAATAACAGTAGGGAGGCTATATACAGGGGGTACCGGTACAGAGTCAATGGGAAATAACAGTAGGGAGGCTATATATACAGGGGGGGTACCGGTACAGAGTCAATGTGCGGGGGCACCGGCTAGTCGAGGTAATTGAGGTAATATGTACATGTGGGTAGAGTTAAAGTGACTATGCATAGATAATAAACAGAGTAGCAGCTGCGTAAAAGAGGGGGATGGGGTGGGGGGGCAGTGCAAATAGTCCGGGTAGCAATGATTAGCTGTTCAGGAGTCTTATGGCTTGGAGGTAGAAGCTGTTGGGAAGCCTTTTGGACCTAGGCTTGGCGCTCCAGGATTTGGGACGCAGCATGTCTTTCTGGGGAGGAATAAAGCCTAGACCCCAGAGGAGCAGTGCTAATGGAGCTAGACTACAGCACTATCTAACACCATGGAGGAAATATCACTTCTATGTTCAGTTTGAGAAAGTGAGACCTTTGTTTTTGTGTTGTTTTTTTCTCCTTTATTTAACCAGGGAAAGTCAGATGGTATAAAGTCATCCCTGGATAGTTAGCATGGGAGTTACCGTACAGTACCGTACTTACAGAGGTTATTCCTTTGTACTTAGCCTGGAATAATGTAATATAAAAGTGAATGTCATGCTGAGTGTTACCCTAAAACGTTGCCAATAGTGTTACTAATGCATTGTACAAGATCTTGACCATCTTCTTCAACCTTCATGATCTGTTAACAGCGTGTGGTGGTTTGACACCCTTCAACTGTTGACCAGGACGGTACATTTGACTGAGACCTGACAGAGACCTGACAGATGTGAAATAACAGTAGGGAGGCTAAATATTTTCTTCTTCTTCTTTTACATTTTTAGCAGACGCTCTTATCCAGAGCGACTTACATTATCTTTTTTTATTTTACTTTTCATACTGGCCCCCCGTGGGAATCGAACCCACAACCCTGGCGTTGCAAACGTCATGCTCTACCAACTGAGCTACATCCCTGCCGGCCATTCCCTCCCCTACCCTGGACGACGCTGGGCCAATTGTGCGCCACCCCATGGGTCTCCCGGTCGCGGCCGGCTATGACAGAGCCTGGATACAGGGGGTACCGGTACAGAGTCAATGTGCGGGGGCACTGGTTAGTCAAGGTAATTGAGGTAATATGTACATGTGGGTAGAGTTAAAGTGACTATGCATAGATAATTAACAGAGTAGCAGCAGCGTAAAAGAGGGGGTGGGGGGGCAATGCAAATAGTCATGATTAGCTGTTCGGGAGTCTTATGGCTTGGGGGTAGAAGCTGTTAAGAAGCCTTTTGGACCTAGACTTGGGGCTCCGGTACCGCTTGCCATGCGGTAGCAGAGAGAACAGTCTATGACTAGGGTGGCTGGAGTCTTTGACAATTTTTACGGCCTTCCTCTGACACCGCCTGGTATAGAGGTCCTGGATGGCAGAAAGCTTGGCCCCAGTGATATACTGGGGCGTACGCACTTCCCTCTGTAGTGCCTTGCGGTCGGAGGCCGAGCAGTTGCCATACCAGGCGGTGATGCAACCAGTCAGGATGCTCTCGATGGTGCAGCTGTAGACATTTTTGAGGATCTGAGGACCAATGCAAAACATTTTCAGTCTCCTGAGGGGGAATAGGCTTTGTCGTGCACTCTTCACGACTGTCTTGGTGTGTTTGGACCGTGATAGATTTTTCTTTTTTTCTTTTTTCTTTGGGGGTAGATCAGCTTAATATTGCAGATAGATTGTAACTTCCATCAATGTAATTGTCTTCATCAATGATAGATAAATTGCTGGTGATGTGGACACCAAGGAACTTGAAGCTCTCAACCTGTTCCACTACAGCCCCGTCGATGAGAATGGGGGCGTGCTCTGTCCTCTTTTTTTTTCCTGTAGTCCACGATCATCTCCTTTGTCTTGATCACGTTGAGGGAGAGGTTGTTATCCTGGCACCACACGGCCAGGTCTCTGACCTCCTCCCTATAGGCAATCTCAACATTGTCGGTGATCAGGCCTACGACTGTTCTGTCGTCAGCAAACTTAATGATGGTGTTTGAGTTGTGCCTGGCCATGCAGTCATTAGTGAACAGGGAGTACAGGAGGGTACTGATTACGCACCCCTGAGGGGCCCCCGTGTTGAGGATCAGCGTAGCAGATGTGTTTTTACGTACCCTTACCACCTGGGGGCGGCCCATCAGGAAGTCCAGGATCCAGTTGCAGAGGGAGGTGTTTAGTCCCAGGGTCCTGAGCTTAGTGATGAGCTTTGTGGGCACTATGGTGTTGAATGCTGAGCTGTAGTCAATGAATAGCATTCTCACGTAGGTGTTCCTCTTGTCCAGGTGGGAAAGGGCAGTGTGGAGTGCAATAGAGATTGCATCATCTGTGGATCTGTTGGGGCGGTATTCAAATTGGAGTGGGGTCTAGGGTTTCTGGGATAATGGTGTTGATGTGAGCCATGACCTGCCTTTTAAAGCACTTCATGGATACAGACGTGAGTGCTACGGGGCGGTAGTCATTTAGGCAGGATATCTTAGTGTTCTTGGGCACGGGGACTATGGTGGTCTGCTTTAAACATGGTGGTATTACAGACTTAGTCAGGGAGAGGTTGAAAATGTCAGTGAAGACACTTGCCAGTTGGTCAGCACATGCTTGGAGTACACGTCCTGGTAATCCGTCTGGCCCTGCGGCCTCAATGCTATCGGAAGAATCCGGAACATATTCCAGTCTGTGCTAGCAGACCACTTCCATATTAACAGAGTCACTGGTGCATCCTGCTTTAAATCAAATCAAATTTTATTTGTCACATACACGTGTTTAGCAGATGTTATTGTGGGTGTAGTGAAATGCTTGTTCTTCTAGCTCTGACAGTGCAGTAATATCTAACAAGTAATATCTAACAATGTCACAACATATACCCAATACACACAAATCTAGTAAGGAATGGAATTTAAGAATATATACAGATATGGACAAGCAATGACAGAGCAGCATGGACTAAGATACAGAAGAATATTATAGAATGCAGTATATACATATGAGATGAGTAGTGCAAGATATGTAAACATTATTAAAGTGACTAGTGTTGCATTTCTTAAAGTGGCCAGTGATTTCAATAGGCAGCAGCAGCCTCTAATGTGCTAGTGATGGCTATTTAACAGTCTGATGGCCTTGAGATAGAAGCTGTTTTTCATTCTCTCGGTCCCAGCTTTGATGCACCTGTACTGACCTCGCCTTCTGGATGATAGCGGGGTGAACAGGCAGTGGCTCGGGTGGTTGATGTCCTTGATGATCTTTTTGGCCTTCCTGTGACATCGGGTGCTGTATGTGTCTTGGAGGGCGGGTAGTTTGCCCCCGGTAATGCGTTCGGCAGACTATGGTCCACCCCTGCAGTTGTGGGCGGTGCAGTTGCCGTACCAGGCGGTGATACAGCCCGACAGGATGCTCTCAATTGTGCATCTGTAAAAGTTTGTGAGGGTTTTAGGTGATAAGCCACATTTCTTCAGCCTCCTGAGGTTGAAGAGGCTCTGTTGCGCCTTCTTCACCACACTGTCTGCGTGGGTGGACCATTTCAGTTTGTCGGTGATGTGTACGCTACGGAATTTGAAGCATTCCACCTTCTCCCCTGCGGTCCCGTAGAGGCCGAGCAGTTGCCATACCAGGCGGTGATGCAACCAGTCAGGATGCTCTTGATGGTGCAGCTGTAGAACTTTTCGAGGATCTGACGACCCATGCCAAATCTTTTTAGTCTCCTGAGGGGGAATAGGCTTTGCCGTGCACTCTTCACGACTGTCTTGGTGTGTTTGGACCATGATAGATTGTTGGTAATGTGGACACCAAGGAACTTGAGGCTCTCAACCTGTTCCACTACAGCCCCGTCGATGAGATTGGGGGCGTGCTCAGTCCTCTTCTTTTTCCTGTAGTCCACAATCAGCTCCTTTGTCTTGATCACGTTGAGGGAGAGGTTGTTATCCTGGCACCACACGGCCAGGTCTCTGACCTCCTCCCTATAGGGTGTCTCATCGTTGTCGGTGATCAGGCTCTGTCATAGCCGGGTGCTGTAGGTGTCTTGGAGGGCGGGTAGTTTTTGCTTATAAGCAGGAATCAGGAGGATAGAGTTATGGTCAGAATTGCCAAATGGAGGGCGAGGGAGAGCTTTGTACGCGTCTCTGTGTGTGGAGTAAATGTGGTCTAGAGTTTTTTTTCCTCTGGTTGCACATTTAACATGCTGGTAGAAATGAGGTAGAACGGATTTAAGTTTCCCTGCATTAAAGTCCCCGGCCACTAGGAGCGCTGCCAACACCCCCCACCCCATCCCCCTCTTTTACGCTGCTGCTACTCTGTTAATTATTTATGCATAGTCACTTTAACTCTACCCATGGAAGTAACACGATCGTTAACTTCTATATCATGGAAGTAACGTTAACAGAAGAGAAGAAGACTTCTATATCATGGAAGTAACACATCCGTTAACTTCTAGAGAAGTAAAGAAACTAAAGAGAACTCAAGAATAAAAAACAAAATGGCGGCCAATATGACGTGAAGCAAACTCCAAGCTTGTCATCCATGTGAAGTCTCTCTGTTGTTACCACAGTGTAAAACCTGACTTTGAAATCTCTTAGACAGCCCTACTCTGCACGCTATTGTACTCTATACTCCAAGAGAGCACTACCCTGAAATACCCGTCTATACTCCAAGACAGCACTATCCTGAAATACCCTTCTATACTCAAAGACAGCACTACCCTGAAATACCTTTCTATACTCCAAGACAGCACAACGCTGAAATACCTTTCTATACTCAAAGACAGCACTACCCTGAAATACCCTTCTATACTCCAAGACAGCACAACGCTGAAATACCCTTCTATACTCCAAGACAGCACAACGCTGAAATACCCTTCTATACTCCAAGACAGCACAACGCTGAAATACCTTTCTATACTCCAAGACAGCACAACGCTGAAATACCCTTCTATACTCCAAGACAGCACAACGCTGAAATACCCTTCTATACTCCAAGACAGCACAATGCTGAAATACCCTTCTATACTCCAAGACAGCACAACGCTGAAATACCCTTCTATACTCCAAGACAGCACAACGCTGAAATACCCTTCTATACTCCAAGACAGCACAGCGCTGAAATACCCTTCTATACTCCAAGACAGCACAACGCTGAAATACCCTTCTATACTCCAAGACAGCACAGCGCTGAAATACCCTTCAATATTCCAAGACAGCACAACGCTGAAATACCCTTCTATACTCCAAGACAGCACAACGCTGAAATACCTTTCTATACTCCAAGACAGCACTATCCTGAAATACCCTTCTATACTCCAAGACAGCACAACGCTGAAATACCCTTCTATACTCCAAGACAGCACTACCCTGAAATACCTTTCTATACTCCAAGACAGCACTATCCTGAAATACCCTTCTATACTCCAAGACAGCACAACGCTGAAATACCCTTCTATACTCCAAGACAGCACTACTCTGAAATACCTTTCTATACTCCAAGCAATGACACCTTGGATGTGGCTGCACTGTATGAACCATGTATTATGCATACACAGAAATAATGAAGGTTCTTAAATTGTTCTAACTCAGCTCTTAAGTTTCCATGGAGAACTCTTGCCCGATAAAGAACCTTTGGGGTAAATGTGGGGTTCTGGACGTGGCATCTACAGTTCTTTAGAATTCTAAAAAGGTTCTAGAAATGTATGGAAGCCTGCAGATGTGTCCCTTTCATAGCACACAGCCAGGACCGGCTCTAGCCTTTTGGGGGGCCCCACCTCTCGGCCATACATTTTAGTCCCCCCCCCCCATCTTGATGGTGGAGAGAAAAAATTACGTTTTAAAGTTAATTTCATGAAATTCTACACATTTTGACATAGGGTGTAGAGAAAATGTTGCAGTTTTTAAATAAAGTTTTCTGCTATTCTACACATTTTGCAATGGGGCAGAGAGAAAAAATTAGCACATTTGCTCATTTCCTGCGTGCCCGGTCAGTATTCGGCCATGATTACTACAATGTAGTTTAGATAGTTGGCTAGACTAACTACCAATCAAAAAATTGTTAGCTGACATGGCTACTTGAGTGACTGTCAGTGACTGACATAACAAGAGACAAACTGCTGATGCACAACCAAATTTCAAAATTGCACCTGGTGAATTCTACTATTCTTACTGTCAATAGTAAATTCCCCTAGTGTCTGGGGGGCCCTAACCGCGGTAGCACTGGGCACCTGGTGAATTCTACTATTCTAACTGTCAATAGTAAATTCCCCTAGTGTCTGGGGGCCCTAACCGCGGTAGCACTGGGCACCTGGTGAATTCTACTATTCTAACTGTCAATAGTAAATTCCCCTAGTGTCTGGGGGCCCTAACCGCGGTAGCACTGGGCACCTGGTGAATTCCACTATTCTTACTGTCAATAGTAAATTCCCCTAGTGTCTGGGGGCCCTAACCGCGGTAGCACTGGGCACCTGGTGAATTCTACTATTCTAACTGTCAATAGTAAATTCCCCTAGTGTCTGGGGGCCCTAACCGCGGTAGCATTGGGCACCTGGTGAATTCCACTATTCTTACTGTCAATAGTAAATTCCCCTAGTGTCTGGGGGCCCTAACCGCGGTAGCACTGTAGTTGACAGTGTCGAAATAAGGGGGTAATATTCGGAAATTACATAGAAACACCAGCGAACCATCAGGGAAATAATAACTGCAATGAATAAAGCTGTAACAGAACATAATGAATAAAGCTGTAACAGAACATAATGAATAAAGCTGTAACAGAACATAATGAATAAAGCTGTGACAGAACATAATGAATAAAGCTGTAACAGAACATAATGAATAAAGCTGTAACAGAACATAATGAATAAAGCTGTAACAGAACATAATGAATAAAGCTGTGACAGAACATAATGAATAAAGCTGTAACAGAACATAATGAATAAAGCTGTAACAGAACATAATGAATAAAGCTGTGACATAACATAATGAATAAAGCTGTGACAGAACATAATGAATAAAGCTGTAACAGAACATAATGAATAAAGCTGTAACAGAACATAATGAATAAAGCTGTAAGAGAACATAATGTGTTAGAACGCGGTAATAACTGCAATGAATAAGGCTGTAACAGAACATAATGAATAAAGCTGTGACATAACATAATGAATAAAGCTGTAACATAACATAATGAATAAAGCTGTAACAGAACATAATGAATAAGGCTGTAACATAACATAATGAATAAAGCTGTAACAGAACATAATGAATAAAGCTGTGACATAACATAATGAATAAAGCTGTGACAGAACATAATGAATAAAGCTGTGACAGAACATAATGAATAAAGCTGTGACAGAACATAATGTGTAAGAACGCGTAATAGTTAAGTTTGTAGCTGTGAATTATCATGTAAATAATGTCAACAACTAGGTAAGAACACAGTAATTACCCAGTAAGAGCACCTGATAGGTACAGTGCATTCGGAAAGTATTCAGACCCCCTTGACTTTTTCCACAACTTTTTACTCATCAATCTACATACAATTACCCCATAGTGACAAAGCCAAAACAGGTGCTGCAGAAATGTTTTGGTACCCTTCCCCAGGTCTGTGCCTCGACACAATCCTGTCTCGGAGCTCTACGGACAATTCCTTCGACCTCATGACTTGGTTTTTGCCATGCAATGTCAACTGTGGGACCTTATATAGACAGGCGTGTGCCTTTCCAAATATGTCCAATCAATTAAATCTATCACAGGTAGACTCCAATCAAGTTGTAGAAACATCTCAAGGATGATCAATGGAAACACAGGATGCTCCTCATAGCAAAGGGTCTGAATACTTTTGTAAATAAGGTATCTCTGTTTTAAATGTTTTATACAATTTACATGCAAAAATTCTAAAAACCTGTTTTCACTTTGTCATTATGAGGTATTGTGTTTAGATTGATGAGGAAAAATGGATTTTATCCATTTTAGAATAAGGTCAAAAGGTCTGAATACTTTCTAAATGCACTGTATATATAGATTGATGAATGATCTGGTTGTTATGTAGGAACAATATAAAACTATATTCGTTACTGAGGATAAATAACAATAATAGAAGCTATTATAAATAATAATATAATAATGTACTTTGAACATTCATGGAAATAGTTTCATTTAAGATAAACTACACTAATGGTCAAAGGTTTTAGAACACCTCCCTGTTGAGGGATTACCACCGTCGCCATCCGACTCGCCCTGCTCCGCGTCCTCCTGGCCGTCCCCGAGCCGCACGTCGGGGGGGGGTTACTGTCACGACTTCCGCTGAGGCTGCCCCCCCCCCTCCTGGTTTGGGCAGGCTTTGGCGTTCGTCGTCACCGGAGTACTAGCTACTGCCGATCCCATTCTCATCACTCCACTTGTCATGTCTTGTCAATCACACACACCTGGTGCTCATTCCTCTAATTAGTATGCGTATAAGTGTTCCCTCTGTTCCCCTTGTCTTTGTGAGTGATTGTTTTGTTGTGAGAGCGTGTGGCTCGGTGGAGCTACTATTCACTGTGTTTATGCCAAGGTGGATGTTTTCCCTTGTAATTGTTTCGTTTGACACTTGGGGCGTTTGATTTATGTAAACAGAATAAACTCTGGACTTCGGTATTTTACCCCCTGTGCCTGACTCCTTCATTCACACCTCGTCACAGTCAAAGAAAATGTGCTCTCTCGTCAGGACACTGTTCAGAGTAGCTTGCCAACTACACAGCTAACACAATCACTTCAAACTGAAGCTGGAAAAACAGCAAATTATCTGCATTTTGTTTCGTTTGTCCTGTTTTTCTATTGACATTTATTGTACTGTATACAGTACCAGTCAAAAGTTTGGACACATTTATACTATTTCCTACATTGTAGAATAATAGTGAAGACATCAAAACTATGAAATAACACATATAGTAACCAACAAAGTGTAGAAACCAACAAAGTGTTGGTATATATTTAAAAATATATGTTTTAATTTTGAGATTCTTCAAATAGCCACCCTTTGCCTTGATGACAGCTTTGCACACTCTTGGCATTCTCTCAACCAGCTTCATGAGGTAGTCACCTGGAATGCATTTCAATTAACAGGTGTGCCTTGTTAAAAGTTAATATGTGGAATTTCTTTCCTTCTTAATGCGTTTGAGCCAATCAGTTGTGTTGTGACAAGGTAGCGGTGGTATACAGAAGATAGCCCTATTTGGTAAAAGACCAAGTCCATATTATGACAAGAACAGCTCAAATAAGCAAAGAAATACAACAGTCCGTCATTACTTTAAGACATGAAGGTCAGTCAATACGGAAAATGTCAAGAACTGTGAACGTTTCTTCAAGTGCAGTCGCAAAAAACATAAAGCGCTATGATGAAACTGGCTCTCATGAGGACTGCCACAGGAATGGAAGACCCAGAGTTACCTCTGCTGCAGAGGTTACCAGCCTTTGAAATTGCAGCCCAAATAAATGCTTCACAGAATTCAAGTAACAGACACATCTCAACATCAACTGTTCAGACGAGACTGTGTGAATCAGGGCTTCATGGTCAAATTGCTGCAAAGAAACCACTACTAAAGGACATGAATAGGAAGAAGAGCAATGAACATTAGACAGAGGGAAATTTGTCCTTTGGTCTGGAGTCCAAATTGGAGATTTCTTTGTGAGACGCGGTGTGGGTGAATGGATGATCTCTGCATGTGTATTTCCCACCGTAAAGCATGGAGGAGGTGTTATGTGTGGGAGTGCTTTGCTGGTGATACTGTCTGTGATTGATTTAGAATTCAAGGCACACTTAACCAGCATGGCTACCACAGCATTCTGCAGCGATACGCCATCCCATCTGGTTTGGGCTTAGTGGGAAACGCTTTCCCAACAGCAGTCCCAACACCTTACCACTGCTACACCTGGCTATCAGCGGAGCCTTATCTGGCAGCGAAACAGTTCATTCAGCCTCATTTACTGCCTTTTAAAAAAACATAGCTGATATGGCTGACTTGCTTAAACAAATGTGGTTTCTACTGACAATTGAGATGTACAAACTATGGCATAAGGGGACGACGAGCGGATACGAGGAAATCCGTAATTTCGATTAAGACATTAATGAGCGAGCTAGGACGGACGTAGTCAATATAACTATTTGTTCAGCACTTTTGAAATGTACAGCGACAGAATTCAGAACATGGGCCGTTCTTACAGTATTCTCCCTGTACACCAAGTCAGAACCGTGGGATAAATAAAGGGGGCATATAAGCAGACAATGAAAGCTCTTACAATATTCAATGATTACATTTCTCTAAAACAGGTTATAGGCTGCATGTGCACCACCAAGTCAGAACAGTAGGCAAAATTAAGAGGGGAAAATAGACCAAATTATTGGAGTGAGGCACATGGGCTACTAACAGCTTACTACACAACATACACTTAGTATTACATTTTTAGCTAGAGTTTACAGATCTCCATATCCCAGCATCCATTTTTGGACTCACCTTGTTGTGCTGTGCTCATTTGAACAGGGTGGCGTGGCGGTCCGGCGGTCCGGCGGTCCGGCGGTCCTTCGTGGGCAAAATTTGTCATCAAAGTCTGGCATTCTCTGGATTTATGGTGATTTCAAGACAACTGGGAACTCTGAAAGAAACAAGGTCGAATCGAATCGAATCAAATTTGATTTGCCACATGCGCCGAATACAACAGGTGTGAACATTACCGTGAAATGCTTACTTACAGCCCTTAACCAACAATGCATTAATCTTTTTATAAAAAGTCTAATAAAACAACAACAACAACAAAAGTGTTGAGAAAAAAAGAGCAGAAGTAAAATAAAATAACAGTAGGGAGGCTATATACAGTGGGGAAAAAAGTATTTAGTCAGCCACCAATTGTGCAAGTTCTCCCACTTAAAAAGATGAGAGAGGCCTGTAATTTTCATCATAGGTACAAGTCAACTATGACAGACAAATTGAGGGAAAAAAAATCTAGAAAATCACATTGTAGGATTTTTTATGAATTTATTTGCAAATTATGGTGGAAAATAAGTATTTGGTCACCTACAAACAAGCAAGATTTCTGGCTCTCACAGACCTGTAACTTCTTCTTTAAGATGCTCCTCTGTCCTCCACACGTTACCTGTATTAATGGCACCTGTTTGAACTTGTTATCAGTATAACAGACACCTGTCCACAACCTCAAACAGTCACACTCCAAACTCCACTATGGCCAAGACCAAAGAGCTGTCAAAGGACACCAGAAACAAAATTGTAGACCTGCACCAGGCTGGGAAGACTGAATCTGCAATAGGTAAGAAGCTTGGTTTGAAGAAATCAACTGTGGGAGCAATTATTAGGAAATGGAAGATATACAAGACCACTGATAATCTCCCTCGATCTGGGGCTCCACGCAAGATCTCACCCCGTGGGGTCAAAATGATCACAAGAACGGTGAGCAAAAATCCCAGAACCACACGGGGGGGACCTAGTGAATGACCTGCAGAGAGCTGGGACCAAAGTAACAAAGCCTACCATCAGTAACACACTACGCCGCCAGGGACTCAAATCCTGCAGTGCCAGACGTGTCCCCCTGCTTAAGCCAGTACATGTCCAGGCCCGTCTGAAGTTTGCTAGAGTGCATTTGGATGATCCAGAAGAGGATTGGGAGAATGTCATATGGTCAGATGAAACCAAAATAGAACTTTTTGGTAAAAACTCAACTCGTCGTGTTTGGAGGACAAAGAATGCTGAGTTGCATCCAAAGAACACCATACCTACTGTGAAGCATGGGGTGGAAACATCATGCTTTGGGGCTGTTTTTCTGCAAAGGGACCAGGACGACTGATCCGTGTAAAGGAAAGAATGAATGGGGCCATGTATCGTGAGATTTTGAGTGAAAACCTCCTTCCATCAGCAAGGGTATTGAAGATGAAACGTGGCTGGGTCTTTCAGCATGACAATTATCCCAAACACACCGCCCGGGCAACGAAGGAGTGGCTTCATAAGAAGCATTTCAAGGTCCTGGAGTGGCCTAGCCAGTCTCCAGATCTCAACCCCATAGAAAATCTTTGGAGGGAGTTGAAAGTCCGTGTTGCCCAGCGACAGCCCCAAAACATCACTGCTCTAGAGGAGATCTGCATGGAGGAATGGGCCAAAATACCAGCAACAGTGTGTGAAAACCTTGTGAAGACTTGCAGAAAACGTTTGACCTGTGTCATTGCCAACAAAGGGTATATAACAAAGTATTGAGAAACGTTTGTTATTGACCAAATACTTATTTTCCACCATAATTTGCAAATAAATTCATTAAATATCCTACAATGTGATTTTCTGGATTTTTTTTTCTCATTTTGTCTGTCATAGTTGACGTGTACCTATGATGAAAATTACAGGCCTCTCTCATCTTTTTAATTGGGAGAACTTGCACAATTGGTAGCTGACTAAATACTTTTTTCCCCCACTGTATACAGGGGGGTACCGGTGCAGAGTCAATGTGCGGGGGCACCGGCTAGTTGAGGTAGTTGAGGTAATATGTACATGTGGGTAGAGTTAAAGTGACTATGCATAAATAATTAACAGAGTAGCAGCAGCGTAAAAAGGGGGTGGGGGTGGTGGGTAAGTGCAAATAGGAGTGAGCACGCCCCCATTCTCATCAACGGGGCTGTAGTGGAACAGGTTGAGAGCTTCAAGTTCCTTGGTGTCCACATCACCAACAAACTATCATGGTCCAAACACACCAAGACAGTCATGAAGAGGGCACGACAAAGCCTATTCCCCCTCAGGAGACTGAAAAGATTTGGCATTGGTCCTCAGATCCTCAAAAAGTTCTACAGCTGCACCATCGAGAGCATCCTAACTGGTTGCATCACTGCTTGGTATGGCAACTGCTCGGCCTCTATTGTCAAAGACTCCAGCCACCCTAGTCATAGACTGTTCTCTCTGCTACCGCACGGCAAGCGGTACCGGAGCGCCAAGTCTAGGTCCAAAAGGCTTCTTAACAGTTTATACCCCCAAGCCATGAGACTCCTGAACAGCTAATCATGGCTACCCGGACTATTTGCATCCAATCACGGTGCAACTAGAGAACATGACCAACCCCTACGCTCTGTATGTTCCGCTGGCTGCCCCTCCACCACAGAAAGCACTGAGCTGGCTGCCCTACCACCACAGAAAGCACTGAGCTTGCTGTACCACCACCACAGAAAGCACTGAGCTGGCTGCCCCACCACCACAGAAAGCACTGAGCTGGCTGCCCCACCACCACAGAAAGCACTGAGCTGGCTGCCCCACCACCACAGAAAGCACTGAGCTAGGCTGAAACCACCACAGAAAGCACTGAGCTGGGCTGCCCCTCCACCACAGAAAGCACTGAGCTAGGCTGAAACACCTGCATTTTGGAGCTGCTTTACTCAAGAAAGCAAAAAAGAGTCCATGTTTGTATGCGGCTTTATTAACTCAATAATTATATATGTATTTTTTTTTACATTGTTTGCAAACTCATATGTGACACATATTAATGCCAAAATATCATGCAAAACAGGCAACCCCCCCCAAAAAAAGATATATAATGCATGGCCCCATGTCGCAAGGATATGTACACAATTCCTGGAAGCTGAAAATGTCCCATTTCTTCCATGGTCTGTATACTCACCAGACATGTCACCCGTTGAACATATCTGGGATGGTCTGGATCGACAGTGCGTTTCAGTTCCTGCCTATAGCCAGCAACTTCACACAGCCATTGGAGAGGAGTGGGACAACATTCCACAGGCCACAGCCATTGGAGAGGAGTGGGACAACATTCCACAGGCCACAGCCATTGGAGAGGAGTGGGACAACATTCCACAGGCCACAGCCATTGGAGAGGAGTGGGACAACATTCCACAGGCCACAGCCATTGGAGAGGAGTGGGACAACATTCCACAGGCCACAGCCATTGGAGAGGAGTGGGACAACATTCCACAGGCCACAGCCATTGGAGAGGAGTGGGACAACATTCCACAGGCCACAGCCATTGGAGAGGAGTGGGACAACATTCCACAGGCCACAGCCATTGGAGAGGAGTGGGACAACATTCCACAGGCCACAGCCATCAGCCTGACCAACTCTATGCGAAGGAGATGTTGCACTGCATGAGGCAAAAGGTGGTAAATAATAAATGGTGGTCTGACTGGTTCTCTTTTAAGGTGTCTGTGACCAACAGATGCATATATAAGTGAAATCCTGCCCCCTTGTACCCATAGTACAGAATAATGACTTAACGGGTGGACAGCTCCAGATCTGAGGAGTGTGTAGAAGCTTTTCTTCATTTACATTTTAGTCATTTAGCAGACGCTCTTATCCAGAGCAACTTACTAATATTTTTTTAATACTGGCCCCCCGTGGGAATTGAACCCACAACCCTGGCGTTGCAAACACCATGCTCTACCAACTGAGCTACATCCCTGCCGGCCATTCCCTCCACGACGCTGGGCCAATTGTGCGCCGCCCCATTGGTCTCCCGGTCACGGCCAGCTACAACAGAGCCTGGATTCAAACCAGGCACAGCTATGCAGTGCATTAGCCCACTGTGCCACTCATATCTGACTACAAATCATACCCTATCGCCGTGATTCGTTATGTTGATTATCATGCTGACTTGATTAAGTCAGGTGATAGAGCTGGGCTGGGACAAACCCCTTCACATTCTTGCTCTTCAGGACTTCCTGGAACGACAGAACCAGACCAAAGCAGGAGAATAGCGTTCCAGGTCGAAACAGCTGACCTAGTTGAGAGGTGATGAGACTCAGAACAGTGTTCCAGGTTGAAACAGCTGACCTAGTTGAGAGGTGATGAAACTCAGAACAGTGTTCCAGGTTGAAACAGCTGGCCTAGTTGAGAGGTGATAAGACTCAGAACAGTGTTCCAGGTCGAAACAGCTGGCCTAGATGAGAGGTG
Organism: Coregonus clupeaformis; assembly: GCF_020615455.1. Lineage (NCBI taxonomy): Eukaryota > Metazoa > Chordata > Actinopteri > Salmoniformes > Salmonidae > Coregonus > Coregonus clupeaformis. Next base: position 37,187,217 of record NC_059196.1, read on the forward strand.
ATGAGACTCAGACATAGTGTTCCAGGTCGAAACAGCTGACCTATTTGAGAGGTGATGAGACTCAGAACAGTGTTCCAGGTCGAAACAGCTGGCCTAGTTGAGAGGTGATGAGACTCAGACATAGTGTTCCAGGTCGAAACAGCTGACCTAGTTGAGAGGTGATGAGACTCAGAACAGTGTTCCAGGTTGAAACAGCTGACCTAGTTGAGAGGTGATGAAACTCAGAACAGTGTTCCAGGTTGAAACAGCTGACCTAGTTGAGAGGTGATGAGACTCAGAACAGTGTTCCAGGTCGAAACAGCTGACCTAGTTGAGAGGTGATGAGACTCAGAACAGTGTTCCAGGTTGAAACAGCTGGCCTAGTTGAGAGGTGATAAGACTGAGAACAGTGTTCCAGGTCGAAACAGCTGGCCTAGTTGAGAGGTGATGAGACTCAGAACAGTGTTCCAGGTCGAAACAGCTGGCCTAGTTGAGAGGTGATGAGACTCAGACATAGTGTTCCAGGTTGAAACAGCTGGCCTAGTTGAGAGGTGATAAGACTCAGGCACACCCATTGGTTCTGGAACAGAGAAGGTGCAAATAAGTTAACATGACAGTTCTACCTCAAAAACAAATATGTGAATGTCAATTAATTTTAAAGCCACCATAGCAGGTAGGACTAAAAAAGGTTCCATAACCTTGCCTACTAACTATACTAATGATCTGCTGTCCAGAGACTAGTAACACAGTAAAGTAAGCACACTGTTGACTCAAGAGAGGATGCTAAATCAGTCCATCACTGAAACCTCTCAAAATCCAGACCAAAATAAGACAGCTAACCAAGTTAGCTACAAGTCAAGTAATATTTGAAGTAGGCTACGCACCCCTCACCCACAGATAAACAAACATTATCAAGAACGCCTAGCTTCACCATCTAAGTTAGCTGGCTAATTAACTAGCAAGCTAGACTGTTGTTTTGTAAAAGCCAAAGAATGCTAAACTTGTATTATGTATTTCTCATGCATTTAAATGCCTAGGCTAATATAGCACCTAGCCAGGTACATGTTGCTAACTTAACCATGAGCTAGCAAGATAACATGCATTGTTTAAATGTAAAACTTGCCCAAGACAGTTCACAGAATTGTCAATTTAAACAAATTTTGCCAATTTAGTCAGCATGAAATAGTAAATCCAGATAGTCTTACCTTTACATGGACTCTACAAGGTGTCGAAAGCGTTCCACAGGGATGCTGGCCCATGTTGTCTCCAATGCTTCCAACAGTTGTGTGAAGCTGGCTGGATCTCCTTTGGGTGGTGGACAATTCTTGATACACACAGGAAACTATTGAGCGTGAAAAACCCAGCAGCGTTGCAGTTCTTGACACACTCAATACTACTACCATACCCATTTCAAAGGACCTTAAATACTTTGTCTTGCCCATTCACCCTCTGACATTTACACAATCCATGTCTCACGGCTTACAAAGCCTTCTTTAACCTGCCTCCTCCCCTTTATCTACACTGATTGAAATGGATTTAACAAGTGACATCAATAAGGCATTATAGCTTTCACCTGGATCCACCTGGTTAGTCTATGTCAAGGAAAGAGCATGTTCCTAATGTTTTGTACACATGTTGTGTATATCTGTGTGTTACAAAAAATACGAATAGCTGGCTTGTAGTCGATAACGATGGTATTTCATCAACGCCAATAAAATTTGCTAATATGCTAATATTAGGGCAAATAAGTAATTATTTTCAACCTTGTCTCAGAACATTTCCTATTATTCTGTACTCAAACCCAAGACACTCCATTTAGTATGATATGTTACGTTTCGTACGGTATGTATTCATTTGTGGCCATCCATCACCTTTTTCGTATATGTTACAAATTTCAATTCATATATGTTACGAATTTGAAAATGTACAATATTTACGAATTTTGCAAAATGTACATCATGTTGAGAATTTTGCGAAACGTATGATATGTTACAAATTCTAGCTAGGTGGCTAAAGATAGCTAGCTCGCTAATGTTAGCTAGGCTAGGGGTTAGGGTTAAGTTTAGGAGTTAGGTTAAAGGGTTAGGGGAAGAGTTAGCTAAAAGGGTTAAGGTTAGCTGATGAGTTAGATAAAAGGGTTAGGGGAAGGATTAGATAACATGCTAAGTAGTTGCAAAGAATCTAATAAGTAGTAAGTAGTTGACAAGTTGCTAAAATACTAACGTTATCTGTGATGAGACTTGAACACACAAGCTTTGGGTTGCTAGATGTTGGTGTTATACGCCCACCCATTCAACCACCCTCCTTTCACTTTAAGTAACCGTCTGTCTTACGTAACCATGCCAAACGTAACATATTATACTAAGTTGAGTCAAGGATTTACATATTGAATAATATGAAATGCTCCGAGACCAGGTTGCTATTTGTGACTCACCAACTCTTTTGTCTTATGTTTCAAAATTTGAAATTGTGTTTCTTACATTGGATAAAAGTACAGCCTCAGAGCTTCAAAACGGCATATCATACACTAGTTGGAGGAAACATTGGGAAGTAATGCTGCTTTAAACTATACATTTATAATCCCATTTAGGAGAAGAAAAACAGCAACATGTTTGAATACTTCCAACACATTGCCAAAATGGATTCTCTGAACATTCTCAACAAGTTACCCCATTAGGCAAACCATTTGTGGTCCTCTGTAGCTCAATTGGTAGAGCATGGCGCTTGTAACGCCAGGGTAGTGGGTTCGATCCCCGCGACCACCCATATTTAAAAATGTATGTACACGTGACTGTAAGTCGCTTTGGATAAAAGTGTCTGCTAAATGGCATATTATTATTATTTACAGCATGTGTCCAACTCATTCCACGGAGGGCCGAGTGTCTGCGGGATTTCACTCCTCCCTTGTCCTTGATTGATTAATTAAGGTAACTGATTTAGTAAGGAACTCCCCTCACCTGGTTGTCTAGGTGTTCCTGTCACCCTTCTTAATGTCATATTTTACTCATTTGTCAATATAATCCCTTACTTCATATAAGTAAGCAGTGATATTTTATTCCAGGTATCTATTTAAAAAAATAATAATTGATACGTTGTCTCCTACTGTCCCTTAACATATACTGTAGGGGATTTTCCTCAGTCCTGGAAAAAAAAAAAAAAAAAAAACTCCCCCCTCAGAACACATCGGATAACTCCATGTTTCATTAAATTCACTAAACCTATAAATAACAAGCCCATAACCACCTTCCGGTAATCTAGTGATTTAAACCTGTTGCATTCATTTATTTAAATATAAACCTATGGTTTAATAAATCCACTGTTTGCATTGAACACATCTCTCAGTCTCTCTAGGTATTGACTAATAGTCTCACTGTCTCCCTGCTTACACTCGTGGACTTTGGAGAAGTCGACATGTCTGTGACAATATTCTCTCAGATTATCACAGAGTTGTGCCAATTTATCTCCATAAGCCCCTCCCTCTTCCCACTCTAACACCGGCGCGTTCCCATTTCCGGGATCCCAGTTTCCCCTTACTGCCGCCCAGTCCTTCAACACTATCTGTCTGACTGCCCTCTCTAGTTCCCCTGTATTCAGCTTAAATCTGGCGGTCAGCCCTTCCATATCTCTTCTGAACTGGTGTACCCCCGTCTTAGGGTGGGGTATCCCTTCCACTGCTCTCACTACATCTCTCTGCTTCGTTTACTAAATCCTGGCATTAGTAAATTCTATCCACACACCACCAAAAACAAATAACATATTTGCATACACATAACTAGAAAGCATGAATTTAATACCATTCTTGCTTAAACAATGCAATTCAACATTTCTCATCACCCAATTTATATTACTTTTTTCACACAGGAAACCCTGTACAATCTCTATCCTCTATTGCTGACTTTCCATCTAACATTACTTTTCAGCATTTCTCAAATCTAATTACCCCCTTGAAGCTTGACCGAAATACAATGTGTTGACGTCATATGCTCAACCCCGTACACGTGACCTTTTTCTCCAACAAGATTTCTCATATCCCTCCTATTCTTTTTTTTTTTCCTTCCCCTTGTCTGCTTTTTCCTATGTTTCTGCAGTGTCGGGATTGATGCCCTGTCTTATTACAGTAAGTACAAGGTGCCTTACACTCTCTTGCAAAATGACCCCCCTTGTTACAGTTAAAGCACTTATTCCCCCCCGTTGTAGCCTTCACTCTTTCCTGGGTTTCTACCCTTACCCGCTATCTCGCCTAGTGTGGCTGTTAAATACTCTGCTCCCTTTTGTTCTTTTCTTACTCGGTCCTGTCTATTATTCTCCCTTCTTTCGTTTTCTGAGTACCACAATTTACATGCATTTGTTTAATCATGGATTCCAGTTTAATTACATCAAGTCGCCCAGTAAAGCCATATTTTTTTCTCCAATTAGGTCCATAATACACATTCCGTTTGTCTCGCATTTCCATATATTTCTCGTCCCCAGTAAATTCTGGGACCTCGTGAGGATTTGCCCCCCATGGTTGGTACTGTTAAAAATCCCTTAGCCACCTCTTCTATATAACAAGTAATTCAAAACAGTTTCACACAACACCTGGAATCACCCCTCCCTGTATAGGTAGTCTTGACTAGTCCCCCAGAATTATCTCATACCGTTACAGTGGAATTTATCCCCTCAAATGTAATCTTGACCATTTCTGACAGTCTCATGCAACAGAAATGGGTTCTCCCTCTCCTAGTGATCTTAACCATCCAAATTTACTCAATTATATTAACCCTCTCTTCACTTCACTCTTTCACTGTGTTTCTTTATCCTGGATTATTTTGTTGACTGTTCTATAATCTACTACAGGTTCTCTGAATACAGGGTAGTTCACTTTGGTAATGGCCTATTACCGTGAATCGTTACAGACCCACCCTGAGCAATCCCAGACTGCCCCAATTAATGAATAAAGACTACCGACCTTTTCCTTGCAGCCGAGATTCAATGTAGGTTTGGATTCTGTCACCGTCTCTGTCATTAATCAGGTGTCCTCTGGCCTGTCTTAACCCTTAATGTCAAAGGGCAGGTCTTTCTATTTACGAATGCATCATTCGCCCGTCGACGGTTTTCAGAGTTACCAGGAATGACAGAGGCAGGTATTGGATTCTGGCTCAGAAGGACCAAGCTGTTACTATAATTATTTAACAAACTATTTCAGTGTCTCTGTGCGTCTCCCAAAAGGATCAAGAAACGGACAGAGTCCTGGTCTGCATAGTCAGAGATCTTTATTCATTGAGAATTCTGTTATCACAATTTCAGAGTCCATCTTTTATACACACACGTCATACAAAAATCCCTTGTAGTTTTCCACTTGAAAATTGCCTGTAGACAGTTCTCCTTGTCCTTTGATGTCTGGCCTAACTCTTACTCACATTGCTAAATAGTAGCACAATGTCATAATCTTTACTGGTCCTACACTCACACATTACTAGGTAGTAGATTCTAACACATCTCACACAGTTTCGGAGTGTAATAATTAGTCACTACTAAGAAAGTACTAATCATACTTAAAACAAGAACATTTCACAACTATATTTAAGGGTGGAACATTTAGTCATTACTTTTAACCTGTATATATTTTAATTTCTATATCACTAGGTCTAAATTGAAAGGAAAAATCTAAAACTAGCAGACACTAGGCCCTCCATGGAATGTGTTTGACACCCCTGATTTACGGTATTACATTGACTGTTATATAACAAATAACTTTTTACATTGAACAGCTACAGTGCTGTTATTTGTTTACACCCATTTAGCATCGTACACAACGTCTAAAGCCTTAGACTCTGGGATGCTGAGCTTCTAGGCAGAGCTGCAAAGAGAAAGTCATATCTCAGACTGCCCATCTTAATCTTTTATTTTTATTGGCCAGTCTGAGATATGGCTTTTTCTTTTCAACTCTGCCTAGAAGGTCAGCATCCGCTTCGCTGTTGATGTTGAGACTGGTGTTTTGCGGGTACTATTTAATGAAGCTGCCAGTTGAGGACTTGTGAGGCGTCTGTTTCTCAAACTAGACACTCTAATGTATTTGTTCTCTTGCTCAGTTGTGCACCGGGGCCTCCCACTCCGCTTTCTATTCTGGTTACAGCCAGTTTGCGCTGTTCTGTGAAGGGAGTAGTACCCAGCGTTGTATGAGATCTTCAGTTTCTTGGCAATTTCTCGCATGGAATAGCCTTCATTTCTCAGAACAAGAAGAAACTGATGAGTTTCAGAAGAAAGTTCTTTTTTTCTGGCCATTTTGAGCCTGTAATCAAACCCACAATTTCTGAATTTCTGATATACAACATTTTTCAGCTGTGCTAACATAATTGCAAAAGGGTTTTCCGGGGCGGCAGGTAGCTTAGTGGGTAAGAGCGTTGTGCCAGTAACCGAAAGGTTGCTGGTTCTAATCCCCGAACCGACTAGGTGAAAATTCTGTCGATGTGCCCTTAAGCAAGGCACTTAACCCTAATTGCTCATGTAAGTCGCTCTGGATAAGAGTGTCTACGTAAATGTTTTCTAATGATCAATTAACCCTTTAAAATGATAAACTTGGATTAGCAAACACAACGTGCCATTGGAACACAGGACTGATGGTTGCTGATAATGGGCCTCTGTACGCCTATGTAGATATTCCATTAAAAATCAGCTGTTTCCAGCTAAAATAGCCATTTACTGTATTACTTTAATGGAGCAAAAAATAGTTTTTCAATCGAAAACAAGGACATTTCTAAGTGACCCCAAACTTTTGAATGGTAGTGTTTATATATATATATATATATATATATATATATATATATATATATATATATATATATATTGTGTGTGTGTGCATGTATATATATATGAAAATGTATGCACTTAAGAGCGTCTGCTAAATGACTGAAATGTAAAATATATATATATATATATATATATATATATTTATACAGTGCCTTGCAAAAGTATACAGTTGAAGTCGGAAGTTTACATACACTTAGGTTGGAGTCATTAAAACTCATTTTTCAACCACTCCAGATATTTCGTGTTAACAAACTATAGTTTTGGCAAGTCGGTTAGGAATTCTACTCTGTGCATGACACAAGTAATTTTTCCAACATTTAATGACAGATTATTTCACTTATAATTCCCTGTATCACAATTCCAGTGGGTCACAAGTTTACATACACAAAGTTGACTGTGCCTTTAAACAGCTTGGAAAATTCCAGAAAATGATGTCATGGCTTTAGAAGCTTCTGATAGGCTAATTGACATCATTTGAGTCAATTGGAGGTGTACCTGTGGATGTATTTCAAGGCCTACCTTCAAACTCAGGGCCTCTTTGCTTGACATCATGGGAAAATCAAAAGAAATCAGCCAAGACCTCAGAAAAAGAATTGTAGACCTCCACAAGTCTGGTTCATCCTTGGGAGCAATTTCCAAATGCCTGAAGGTACCACGTTCATCTGTACAAACAATAGTACGCAAGTATAAACACCATGGGACCACGCAGCCGTCATACCGCTCAGGAAGGAGACACATTCTGTCTCTTAGAGATGAACGTACTTGCGAAAATTGCAAATCAATCCCAGAACAACAGCAAAGGACCTTGTGAAGATGCTGGTGGAAACAGGTACAAAAGTATCTATATCCACAGTAAACGAGTCCTATATCGACATAACCTGAAAGGCCACTCAGCAAGGAAGAAGCCACTGCTCCAAAACCGCCATAAAAAAGCCAGACTACGGTTTGCAACTGCACATGGGGACAAAGATCATACTTTTTGGAGAAATGTCCTCTGGTCTGATGAAACAAAAATAGAACTGTTTGGCCATAAGGACCATCGTTATGTTTGGAGGAAAAAGGGGGACCTTGCAAGCCGAAGAACACCATCCCAACCGTGAAGCACGGGGGTGGCAGCATCATGCTGTGGGGGTGCTTTGCTGCAGGAGGGACTGGTGCACTTCACAAAATAGATGGCATCATGAGGAAGGAAAATGATGTGGATATATTGAAGCAACATCTCAAGACATCAGTCAGGAAGTTAAAGCTTGGTCGCAAATGGGTCTTCCAAATGGACAATGACCCCAAGCATACTTCCAAAGTTGTGGCAAAATGTCTTAAGGACAACAAAGTCAAGGTTTTGGAGTGGCCATCACAAAGCCCTGACCTCAATCCTATTGAACATTTGTGGGCAGAACTGAAAAAGTGTGTGCGAGCAAGGAGGCCCACAAACCTGATTCAGTTACACCAGCTCTGTCAGGAGGAATGGGCCAAAATTCACCCAACTTATTGTTGGAAGCTTGTGGAAGGCTACCCGAAACGTTTGACCTAAGTTAAACAATTTAAAAGCAATGCTACCAAATACTAACTGAGTGTATGTAAACTTCTGACCCACTGGGAATGTGATGAAAGAAATAAAAGCTGAAATAAATCATTCTCTCTACTATTATTCTGACATTTCACATTCTTAAAATAAAGTGGTGATCCTAACTGACCTAAGACAGGGAATTCTTACAAGGATTAAATGTCAGGAATTGTGAAAAACTGAGTTTAAATGTTTTTGGCTAAGGTGTATGTAAACCTCCGACTTCAACTGTACATCACCCTTGGCGTTTTTCCTTTTTTGTTGCATTACAACCTGTAATTTAAATTGATTTTTATTTGGATTTCATGTAATGGACATACACAAAATAGTCCAAATTTGTGCAGTGAAATGAAAAAAATTACTTGTTTCAAAGAATTATTACAAATAATTCATGGAAAAATGGTGCGTGCATATGTATTCACCCCCTTTGCTATGAAGCCCCTAAATAAGATCTGGTGCAACCAATTACCTTCAGAAGTCACATAATTAGTTAAATAAAGTCCACCTGTGTGCAATCTAAGTGTCACATGATCTGTCACATGATCTCAGTAAATATACACCTGTTCTGAAAGGCCCCAGAGTCTGCAACACCACTAAGCAAGAGGCACCACCAAGCAAGCGGCACCATGAAGACCAAGGAGCACTCCAAACAGGTCAGGGACAAAGTTGTGGAGAAGTACAGATCAGGGTTGGGTTATAAAAAAATATCTGAAACTTTGAGCATCTCACGGAGCACCATTAAATCCATTATAAAAAAATTGAAAGAATATGGCACCACAACAAACCTGCCAAGTGAGGCCCGCCCACCAAAACTCACGGACCAGGCAAGGAGGGCGTTAATCAGAATGGCAACAAAGAGTCCAAAGATAACCCTGAAAGAGCTGCAAAGCACCACAGCGGAGATTGGAGAATCTGTCAATAGGACCACTTTAAGCCGTACACTCCACAGAGCTGGGCTTTTATTTTAATTGTTATTATTTTTTTATTTTTTTATTTCACCTTTATTTAACCAGGTAAGCCAGTTGAGAACAAGTTCTCATTTACAACTGCGACCTGGCCAAGATAAAGCAAAGCAGTGCAATAAAAATAAAAATAAACACAGAGTTACATATGGGGTAAACAAAACGTACAGTTAATAACACAATAGACAATCTATATACAGTGTGTGCAAATGTAGTAAGTTATGGAGGTAAGGCAATAAATAGGCCATAGTGCAAAATATTTACAATTTAGTATTAACACTGGAGTGATAGATGTGCAGAAGATGATGTTCAAATTAGCAAAATAAATAACAATGTAAATAACAAGATGGGGATGAGGTACTTGGCTGGGCTAATTACAGATGGGCTGTTTACAACGAGCGCGTACAGGTCACAATGGAAGAGTGGCCAGAAAAAAGCCATTGCTTAAAGAAAAACAAAACAAACACACACGTTTGGGAGACTGCTAGTGCTGTGAAACATGTTTCCTTTCCACTCACTTTTCAGATTTCCCCTGCCATTTTGTGTGTGTGTTCAGTTGTGTGAGTGTGTGTATGTGTTTGTTCATGTGTGTTCATGCCTGTGTGTGTGTGTGTTCATTCCTCTGTGTGTATGTGTGTGTGTGTGTGTTTGTGTCCAAACCAGCTGTATCCATTAGTCTGGGTCCTTCACCTTTGACGTCTCAATCAGAGGGAAATAAATCCACCTGAGAAAGCACCTATGCTCAGGTTCCATCAACCCTCTTTAATCAGCCCTCACTCACAAGAACACGGCAGACATTCTAAGTCAGTGCAGTTAAATGGAGCTTGAAGTGTTTGGAGACCAGCAACGCGTGAAAGTAGCCAAACACATTTAGTTTTGCAGTGACCCAATATTAAATAATAACTTCATGTTTTTCTGTTTTTCACTCCATGTAAATACACAGCGATTAGGATCACCGACTCTCTCCCTTTCTTTGAAAAAAAGACATGATTCATAAATCATATTTAATGTTTGATCTACAACAACTGTTTAAATGCAGCGTGGCCATTTATCAAATCAATCTTCACTCCTTCGAGTCCTTGCAGAGGGCAGAACAGAATGAATAACTGGAAACATTGCATAATACAATACCAGATCTATCTTTAGTAACCTATAATCCCAGATCTATAATCCCAGATCTATCTTTAGTAACCTATAATCCCAGATCTATAATCCCAGATCTATCTTTAGTAACCTATAATCCCAGATCTATCTTTAGTAACCTATAATCCCAGATCTATAATCCCAGATCTATCTTTAGTAACCTATAATCCCAGATCTATCTTTAGTAACCTATAATCCCAGATCTATAATCCCAGATCTATCTTTAGTAACCTATAATCCCAGATCTATAATCCCAGATCTATCTTTAGTAACCTATAAACCTGTAACCATCAGACCAGTAACAGTAACAGTGTCTAAGGTAGCTGACGCAGAAAGCCGGTCAATAGGAGGCCATTATCACTAGCAGTGAGGTTACACCATCTGGATGGTAAAGTAATATTATTCTAGATGTAAACCTAGTTTTTACCACATGTTAATTCATGCTTCTGGCTGCATTTTAAATTGAATGTCTTGCGTATCTTTTTATGTTGCGATGGTTGAGAGCTCTTACAAAACATATTTATATGTATTCATTCCTATAGGCTACCTGCAAATTGTACAATAAAACTTGAACTTCCAATAATATTTTCTCTATTTTATCATTTGTATTCTTTATGTGAATACCAAAAGGCAGAAATATTCTAGTTTTCAAGTGTCATTAGTCGTATACATTTACATTTTAGCAGACGCTCTTATCCAGAGCGACTTGCAGTTAGTGCATACATCTTAATATAACTAGGTGGGACAACCACAAACTGTGCCTTCGGAAAGTATTCAGACCCCCTTTACTTTTTCAACATTTTGTTACGTTACAGCCTTATTCTAAAATTGATTAAATAAATACAAATAAAAATAAATAAAAATCATAAATCTACACACAATACCCCATAATTACAAAGTGAAAACAGGTTTTTCGAAATGTTGGCAAATGTATTAAAAATAAATAACTGAAATAGCTTATTTACATAAGTATTCAGACCCTTCGCAATAAGACTAGAAATTAAGCTCAGGTGCATCCTGTTTCCATTGATCATCCTTGAGACGTTTCTACAACTTGATTGGAGACCACCTGTGGTACATTAAATTGATTGGACATGATTTGGAAAGGCACACACCTGTCTATATAAGGTCCCACAGTCGACAGTGCATGTCAGAGCAAAAACCAAGCCATGAGGTCGAAGGAATTCTCCGTAGAGCTCCGAGACAGGATTGTGTCGAGGCACAGATCTGGGGAAGGGTACCAAAAAAGGTCTGCAGCATTAAAGGTTCCCAAGAACACAGTGGCCTCCATCATTCTTAAATGGAAGAAGTTTGGAACCACCAAGTCTCTTCCTAGAGCTGGCCGCCCGGCCAAACTGAGCAATCGGGAGAGAAGGACCTTGGTCACGGAGGTGACCAAGAACCCGATGGTCACTCTGACAGAGCTCCAGAGTTCCTCTGTGGAGATGGGAGAACCTTCCGGAAGGACAATCATCTCTGCAGCACTCCACCAATCAGGCCTTTATGGTAGAGTGGTGAGACGGAAGCCACTCCTCAGTAAAAGGCACATGACAGCCCGCTTGGAGTTGGCAAAAGGCACCTAAAGGACTATCAGACCATGAGAAACAAGAACTCTTTGGCCTGAATGCCAAGCGTCACGTCTGGAGGAAACCTGGCACCATCCCTACGGTGAAGCATGGTGGCAGCATCATGCTGTGGGGATGTTTTTCAGCGGCAGGGACTGGGAGACTAGTCAGAATCGAGAGAAAGATGAACGGAGCAAAGTACAAAGAGATACTTGATGAAAACCTGCTCCAGAGCGCTCAGGACCTCAGACTGGGGCGAAGGTTCACCTTCCAACAGGACAACGACCCTAAGCACACAGCCAAGACAATGCAGGAGTGGCTTCGGGACAAGTCTCTGAATGTCCTTGAGTGGCTCAGCCAGAGCCCGGACTTGAACACGATCGAACATCTCTGGAGAGACCTGAAAATAGCTTTGCAGTATTCTTCACATCCAACCTGACAGAGCTTGAGAGGAGCTGCAGAGAAGAATGGGAGAAACTCCCCAAATACAGGTGTGCCAAGCTTGTAGCGTCATAGTAGCCTAGAACACTTCATACCCAAGAAGACTCGAGGCTGTAATCGCTGCCAAAGGTGCTTCAACAAAGTACTGAGTAAAGGGTCTGAATAGTTATGTAAATGTGATTTTTCCGTTTATTTTATAAATTTGCAAATATTTCTAAAAACCTGTTTTCACTTCTTCATTATGGGATATTGTGTGTAGATTGATGAGGGGGAAAAACAATTTAATCCAGTTTACAATAAGGCTGTAACAAAATGTGGGAAAAGTCAAGGGGTCTGAATACTTTATGAAAACACTGTATCACAGTCATAGTAAGTAAATGTTTTCCTCAATAAAGTAGCTATCAGCAAGGTTAGAGCTGGTAAGAAAACAATAGTTTAAGATACTCTTTGAAGAGGGTTTCAGATGTTTTCGGAAGATGGGCCAAGAGATCAGAGGTGGCAGAACAGAGTACTCGTGTTGGGGTTTAGGGTTTGAGGATAGGAGAGACCATGTGAGGATATGACAGAGCCGAGTGACTTGGTGTATAGAGAGAAATAGGAGAGGGCCTAGAACTGAGCCCTGGGGGAAACTAGTAGTGAGAGTACGTGGTGCAGACACAGATCCTCTCCACGTCACCTGGTAGGAGCGGCCTGTCAGGTAAGATGCAATCCAAGAGTGTGCAGAGCCTGAGACGCCCAGGTCTGAAAGGGTGGAGAGAAGAATCTGATGGTTCACGGTGTCGAATGCAGCGGATAGATCTAGGTGAGAACAGAGGAGAGAGAGTCAGCTTTGGCAGCGCGGAGATCCTCCGTGACACAGAGAAGAGCAGTCTCGGTTGAGTGACCTGTCTTGAAACCTGACTGGTTAGAGTCAAGAAAGTAATTCTAAGAGATAGCGAGAGAGTTGGTCAGAGACAGCACGCTCAAGTGTTTTGGGAAAAAAAAGAAAGAAGGGATACCGGTCAGTAGTTTTTGACATCAGAAAAGTTGAGTGTTGGTTTCTTGAGGAGGGGAGTGACTCGGGCCATTTTGGAGTAAGAGGGGATACAGCCAGTCGTCAGGGTGAGCTGCATTCATGTATATATATATATATATATATATATATATATATATATAATATCGGCATAATCTATAACAGGAATGAATGTTGACTGAATGATCTGTTGTCTACTATTTAATGAAAGGAAAGCCCTATCACTATAGAAGAAGCCCAACTTAATTCTTAATTTCTTGACTAACTCATCAACATGGTTTTTAAAAGACAGGTTTTCATCAATCCAGATGCCCAGATATTTATAGGCGGGGACACGATCAATGGGGGCCGCCATCTAACGTACTTATGCACAAATCATCAGTTACATTATTACATGATTTGGAAAAAAACATGTACTTGGTTTTACCAGCATTTAGTCCCAACTTCAGGTCAATCAAGGCTTTCTATAAGGTAGTAAAAGCAGACTGAAGAGTCAGCAGAGTCTGAGCTGCCGTAGGGGGCGGAGCCTGAGCTGCCGTAGGGGGCGGAGCCTGAGCTGCCGTAGGGGGCGGAGTCTGAGCTGCCGTAGGGGGCAGTAGCGTATACAACAGGGTCATCTGCATACAGATGGAAGTTACAGGTTTGTACAGATAGACCAATGCTGTTAATATAAATAGTGAAAAGAACTTGACCAAGAATCGAATTCTGTGGGACACCTTTTGTTATGTCTAAAAATCCTGATTTAACGCCATCAATAAATGCACACTGCGTTCTGTCTTTTAAATAATTCTCAAACCAGCTACAAGCAGCGTGATCTAAGCCAATCGTTGAGAGTTTCTGAATAAGTAAGGTGTGATCCACAGTGTCGAATGCCTTGGACAGGTCAATGAAGAGGGCCGCACAGTGTTTCTTCGTATCTAAACAATTTATGACATTATTTAAAACCATAGAAGTAGCAGAGATGGTACAATGATCTGGTCTGAACCCTGAACCCTGGGACGATAATTATTTACTTCACTCGGGTTGCCACCTTTATGTAGAGGAAGCAGATGGGCCGCCTTCCAAACTCTAGGGATAGTACTCAATATAATTGTCCAGTTAAAAATATGTGTTAATGCTTCCGCAATCAATGGAGCAGAAAGCTGTAATGAGAAGGGATCAAGCATATCAGCCCCAGCAGATGTTTTTACATCAATCATTAGTAGTTGTTCCATTACATCAGAAGCAGACAGTGGCTCCAGAGATTACAAGGATTCACTGGGGGTCGTCTGGTCCTCTATCAAGTCGACTAGCGGAAGGAGAGAGACGAGCAGTATACTGACCGACCCGGGTCTATTAAACCAAGATTTCTTTCAAACAAAAAACCGGCGGACATAAAATGTTGATTAAAAGCATGACCTATCAAATTTTTTTCAATAATGATGTCAGAGTTCAGTATAACTTGCTTGGGTAGGAGAGGAATTTCCACACTTTATCGCCTTAACTGTTTTCCAAAATGTAGATGATCACCAGCAGAATCAGCGATAGAACTTAGGACTTAGGATGTAGCTTGATTTAGCCTTTATTACTAAGGAAAAGCTGCCAGTCAACAAATAGCATCAGCCGGGGGGTTAGAGGCAGAAGCTTGAAATGTAGAATGATAGAAAGTGGCTTTAGCAGTGAATACAGAGGAAGAAAAGGTAGAGAGGAGGGAGGGAAAGGATGGCTTTAGCAGTGAATACAGAGGAAGAAAAGGTAGAGAGGAGGGAGGGAAAGGATGGCTTTAGCAGTGAATACAGAGGAAGAAAAGGTAGAGAGGAGGGAGGGAAAGGATGGCTTTAGCAGCAGATACAGAGGAAGAGAAGGTAGAGAGGAGGGAGTGAAAGGATGGCTTTAGCAGTGAATACAGAGGAAGAAAAGGTAGCGAGGAGGGAGTGAAAGGATGGCTTTAGCAGTGAATACAGAGGAAGAAAAGGTAGCGAGGGGGGAGTAGGATGGCTTTAGCGTGAATACGAGAAGAAAAGGTAGCGAGGAGGGTGAAAGGATGGCTTTAGCAGTGAATACAGAGGAAGAGAAGGTAGCGAGGAGGGAATGAAAGGATGGCTTTAGCAGTGAATACAGAGGAAGAAAAGGTAGAGAGGAGGGAATGAAAGGATGGCTTTAGCAGCAGATACAGAGGAAGAGAAGGTAGCGAGGAGGGAGTGAAAGGATGGCTTTAGCAGTGAATACAGAGGAAGAAAAGGTAGCGAGGAGGGAATGAAAGGATGGCTTTAGCAGCAGATACAGAGGAAGAAAAGGTAGAGAGGAGGGAGTGAAAGGATGGCTTTAGCAGTGAATACAGAGGAAGAAAAGGTAGAGAGGAGGGAGTGAAAGGATGGCTTTAGCAGCAGATACAGAGGAAGAGAAGGTAGAGAGGAGGGAGTGAAAGGATGGCTTTAGCAGTGAATACAGAGGAAGAAAAGGTAGCGAGGAGGGAGTGAAAGGATGGCTTTAGCAGTGAATACAGAGGAAGAAAAGGTAGCGAGGAGGGAGTGAAAGGATGGCTTTAGCAGTGAATACAGAGGAAGAAAAGGTAGCGAGGAGGGAGTGAAAGGATGGCTTTAGCAGTGAATACAGAGGAAGAAAAGGTAGCGAGGAGGGAATGAAAGGATGGCTTTAGCAGTGAATACAGAGGAAGAAAAGGTAGAGAGGAGGGAATGAAAGGATGGCTTTAGCAGCAGATACAGAGGAAGAGAAGGTAGCGAGGGAGGAGTGAAAGGATGGCTTTAGCAGTGAATACAGAGGAAGAAAAGGTAGCGAGGAGGGAATGAAAGGATGGCTTTAGCAGCAGATACAGAGGAAGAAAAGGTAGCGAGGAGGGAATGAAAGGATGGCTTTAGCTGTGAATACAGAGGAAGAAAAGGTAAGCGAGGAGGGAATGAAAGGATGGCTTTAGCAGCAGATACAGAGGAAGAAAAGGTAGCGAGGAGGGAATGAAAGGATGGCTTTAGCAGTGAATACAGAGGAAGAAAAGGTAGCGAGGAGGGAGTGAAAGGATGGCTTTAGCAGCAGATACAGAGGAAGAAAAGGTAGCGAGGAGGGAATGAAAGGATGGCTTTAGCAGCAGATACAGAGGAAGAGAAGGTAGCGAGGAGGGAGTGAAAGGATGGCTTTAGCAGTGAATACAGAGGAAGAAAAGGTAGCGAGGAGGGAATGAAAGGATGGCTTTAGCAGCAGATACAGAGGAAGAAAAGGTAGCGAGGAGGGAATGAAAGGATGGCTTTAGCAGTGAATACAGAGGAAGAAAAGGTAGCGAGGAGGGAGTGAAAGGATGGCTTTAGCAGCAGATACAGAGGAAGAGAAGGTAGAGAGGAGGGAGTGAAAGGATGGCTTTAGCAGCAGATACAGAGGAAGAAAAGGTAGCGAGGAGGGAATGAAAGGATGGCTTTAGCAGCAGATACAGAGGAAGAAAAGGTAGCGAGGAGGGAATGAAAGGATGGCTTTAGCAGCAGATACAGAGGAAGAAAAGGTAGCGAGGAGGGAATGAAAGGATGGCTTTAGCAGCAGATACAGAGGAAGAAAAGGTAGCGAGGAGGGAATGAAAGGATGGCTTTAGCAGTGAATACAGAGGAAGAAAAGGTAAGCGAGGAGGGAGTGAAAGGATGGCTTTAGCAGCAGATACAGAGGAAGAGAAGGTAGAGAGGGAGGAATGAAAGGATGGCTTTAGCAGCAGATACAGAGGAAGAAAAGGTAGCGAGGAGGGAGTGAAAGGATGGCTTTAGCAGCAGATACAGAGGAAGAGAAGGTAGAGAGGAGGGAGTGAAAGGATGGCTTTAGCAGCAGATACAGAGGAAGAAAAGGTAGCGAGGAGGGAATGAAAGGATGGCTTTAGCAGTGAATACAGAGGAAGAAAAGGTAGCGAGGAGGGAGTGAAAGGATGGCTTTAGCAGTGAATACAGAGGAAGAAAAGGTAGCGAGGAGGGAATGAAAGGATGGCTTTAGCAGCAGATACAGAGGAAGAGGAGGTAGAGAGGAGGGAGTGAAAGGATGGCTTTAGCAGCAGATACAGAGGAAGAGAAGGTAGAGAGGAGGGAGTGAAAGGATGGCTTTAGCAGCAGATACAGAGGAAGAAAAGGTAGCGAGGAGGGAGTGAAAGGATGGCTTTAGCAGTGAATACAGAGGAAGAAAAGGTAGAGAGGAGGGAGGGAAAGGATGGCTTTAGCAGTGAATACAGAGGAAGAAAAGGTAGAGAGGAGGGAGGGAAAGGATGGCTTTAGCAGCAGATACAGAGGAAGAAAAGGTAGCGAGGAGGGAGTGAAAGGATGGCTTTAGCAGTGAATACAGAGGAAGAAAAGGTAGCGAGGAGGGAATGAAAGGATGGCTTTAGCAGTGAATACAGAGGAAGAAAAGGTAGCGAGGAGGGAGTGAAAGGATGGCTTTAGCAGTGAAAACAGAGGAAGAAAAGGTAGCGAGGAGGGAATGAAAGGATGGCTTTAGCAGCAGATACAGAGGAAGAGGAGGTAGAGAGGAGGGAGTGAAAGGATGGCTTTAGCAGCAGATACAGAGGAAGAGAAGGTAGAGAGGAGGGAGTGAAAGGATGGCTTTAGCAGCAGATACAGAGGAAGAGAAGGTAGAGAGGAGGGAGTGAAAGGATGGCTTTAGCAGCAGATACAGAGGAAGAGAAGGTAGAGAGGAGGGAGTGAAAGGATGGTAGGTCCTCCAGATGTTTCATTTTTCTCCATTTTCGCTCTGCTGCCCGCAGCCCTGTTGTTTAAGCTCTGAATGAGTCGCTCTGCTGCCCGCAGCCCTGTTGTTTAAGCTCTGAATGAGTCGCTCTGCTGCCCGCAGCCCTGTTGTTTAAGCTCTGAATGAGTCGCTCTGCTGCCCGCAGCCCCTGTTGTTTAAGCTCTGAATGAGTCGCTCTGCTGCACGCAGCCCTGTTGTTTAAGCTCTGAATGAGTCGCTCTGCTGCCCGCAGCCCTGTTGTTTAAGCTCTGAATGAGTCGCTCTGCTGCCCGCAGCCCTGTTGTTTAAGCTCTGAATGAGTCGCTCTGCTGCCCGCAGCCCTTTTGTTTAAGCTCTGAATGAGTCGCTCTGCTGCCCGCAGCCCTGTTGTTTAAGCTCTGAATGAGTCGCTCTGCTGCCCACAGCCCTGTTCTGTAAGCTCTGAATGAGTCGCTCTGCTGCCCGCAGCCCTGTTCTGTAAGCTCTGAATGAGTCGCTCTGCTGCCCGCAGCCCTGTTGTTTAAGCTCTGAATGAGTCGCTCTGCTGCCCGCAGCCCTGTTGTTTAAGCTCTGAATGAGTCGCTCTGCTGCCCGCAGCCCTGTTGTTTAAGCTCTGAATGAGTCACTCTGCTGCCCGCAGCCCTGTTGTTTAAGCTCTGAATGAGTCACTCTGCTGCCCGCAGCCCTGTTGTTTAAGCTCTGAATGAGTCGCTCTGCTGCCCGCAGCCCTGTTGTTTAAGCTCTGAATGAGTCGCTCTGCTGCCCGCAGCCCTGTTGTTTAAGCTCTGAATGAGTCGCTCTGCTGCCCGCAGCCCTGTTGTTTAAGCTCTGAATGAGTCGCTCTGCTGCCCGCAGCCCTGTTGTTTAAGCTATGAATTAGTCGCTCTGCTGCCCGCAGCCCTGTTGTTTAAGCTCTGAATGAGTCGCTCTGCTGCCCGCAGCCCTGTTGTTTAAGCTCTGAATGAGTCGCTCTGCTGCCCGCAGCCCTGTTGTTTAAGCTCTGAATGAGTCGCTCTGCTGCCCGCAGCCCTGTTGTTTAAGCTCTGAATGAGTCGCTCTGCTGCCCGCAGCCCTGTTGTTTAAGCTCTGAATGAGTCGCTCTGCTGCCCGCAGCCCTGTTGTTTAAGCTCTGAATGAGTCGCTCTGCTGCCCGCAGCCCTGTTGTTTAAGCTCTGAATGAGTCGCTCTGCTGCCCGCAGCCCTGTTGTTTAAGCTCTGAATGAGTCGCTCTGCTGCCCGCAGCCCTGTTGTTTAAGCTCTGAATGAGTCGCTCTGCTGCCCGCAGCCCTGTTGTTTAAGCTCTGAATGAGTCGCTCTGCTGCCCGCAGCCCTGTTGTTTAAGCTCTGAATGAGTCGCTCTGCTGCCCACAGCCCTGTTCTGTAAGCTCTGAATGAGTCGCTCTGCTGCCCGCAGCCCTGTTCTGTAAGCTCTGAATGAGTCGCTCTGCTGCCCGCAGCCCTGTTGTTTAAGCTCTGAATGAGTCGCTCTGCTGCCCGCAGCCCTGTTGTTTAAGCTCTGAATGAGTCGCTCTGCTGCCCGCAGCCCTGTTGTTTAAGCTCTGAATGAGTCACTCTGCTGCCCGCAGCCCTGTTGTTTAAGCTCTGAATGAGTCGCTCTGCTGCCCGCAGCCCTGTTGTTTAAGCTCTGAATGAGTCGCTCTGCTGCCCGCAGCCCTGTTGTTTAAGCTCTGAATGAGTCGCTCTGCTGCCCGCAGCCCTGTTGTTTAAGCTCTGAATGAGTCGCTCTGCTGCCCGCAGCCCTGTTGTTTAAGCTCTGAATGAGTCGCTCTGCTGCCCGCAGCCCTGTTGTTTAAGCTCTGAATGAGTCGCTCTGCTGCCCGCAGCCCTGTTGTTTAAGCTCTGAATGAGTCGCTCTGCTGCCCGCAGCCCTGTTGTTTAAGCTCTGAATGAGTCGCTCTGCTGCCCGCAGCCCTGTTGTTTAAGCTCTGAATGAGTCGCTCTGCTGCCCGCAGCCCTGTTGTTTAAGCTCTGAATGAGTCGCTCTGCTGCCCGCAGCCCTGTTGTTTAAGCTCTGAATGAGTCGCTCTGCTGCCCGCAGCCCTGTTGTTTAAGCTCTGAATGAGTCGCTCTGCTGCCCGCAGCCCTGTTGTTTAAGCTCTGAATGAGTCGCTCTGCTGCCCGCAGCCCTGTTGTTTAAGCTCTGAATGAGTCGCTCTGCTGCCCGCAGCCCTGTTGTTTAAGCTCTGAATGAGTCGCTCTGCTGCCCGCAGCCCTGTTGTTTAAGCTCTGAATGAGTCGCTCTGCTGCCCGCAGCCCTGTTCTGTAAGCTCTGAATGAGTCGCTCTGCTGCCCGCAGCCCTGTTCTGTAAGCTCTGAATGAGTCGCTCTGCTGCCCGCAGCCCTGTTGTTTAAGCTCTGAATGAGTCGCTCTGCTGCCCGCAGCCCTGTTGTTTAAGCTCTGAATGAGTCGCTCTGCTGCCCGCAGCCCTGTTGTTTAAGCTCTGAATGAGTCACTCTGCTGCCCGCAGCCCTGTTGTTTAAGCTCTGAATGAGTCACTCTGCTGCCCGCAGCCCTGTTGTTTAAGCTCTGAATGAGTCGCTCTGCTGCCCGCAGCCCTGTTGTTTAAGCTCTGAATGAGTCGCTCTGCTGCCCGCAGCCCTGTTGTTTAAGCTCCTGAATGAGTCGCTCTGCTGCCCGCAGCCCTGTTGTTTAAGCTCTGAATGAGTCGCTCTGCTGCCCGCAGCCCTGTTGTTTAAACTCTGAATGAGTCGCTCTGCTGCCCGCAGCCCTGTTGTTTTAAGCTCTGAATGAGTCGCTCTGCTGCCCGCAGCCCTGTTGTTTAAGCTCTGAATGAGTCGCTCTGCTGCCCGCAGCCCCCTGTTGTTTAAGCTCTGAATGAGTCGCTCTGCTGCCCGCAGCCCTGTTGTTTAAGCTCTGAATGAGTCGCTCTGCTGCCCGCAGCCCTGTTGTTTAAGCTCTGAATGAGTCGCTCTGCTGCCCGCAGCCCTGTTGTTTAAGCTCTGAATGAGTCGCTCTGCTGCCCGCAGCCCTGTTGTTTAAGCTCTGAATGAGTCGCTCTGCTGCCCGCAGCCCTGTTGTTTAAGCTCTGAATGAGTCGCTCTGCTGCCCGCAGCCCTGTTGTTTAAGCTCTGAATGAGTCGCTCTGCTGCCCGCAGCCCTGTTGTTTAAGCTCTGAATGAGTCGCTCTGCTGCCCGCAGCCCTGTTGTTTAAGCTCTGAATGAGTCGCTCTGCTGCCCGCAGCCCTGTTGTTTAAGCTCTGAATGAGTCACTCTGCTGCCCGCAGCCCTGTTGTTTAAGCTCTGAATGAGTCGCTCTGCTGCCCGCAGCCCTGTTGTTTAAGCTCTGAATGAGTCGCTCTGCTGCCCGCAGCCCTGTTGTTTAAGCTCTGAATGAGTCGCTCTGCTGCCCGCAGCCCTGTTGTTTAAGCTCTGAATGAGTCGCTCTGCTGCCCGCAGCCCTGTTGTTTAAGCTCTGAATGAGTCGCTCTGCTGCCCCGCAGCCCTGTTGTTTAAACTCTGAATGAGTCGCTCTGCTGCCCGCAGCCCTGTTGTTTAAGCTCTGAATGAGTCGCTCTGCTGCCCGCAGCCCTGTTGTTTAAGCTCTGAATGAGTCGCTCTGCTGCCCGCAGCCCTGTTGTTTAAGCTCTGAATGAGTCGCTTCTGCTGCCCGCAGCCCTGTTGTTTAAGCTCTGAATGAGTCGCTCTGCTGCCCGCAGCCCTGTTGTTTAAGCTCTGAATGAGTCGGCTCTGCTGCCCGCAGCCCTGTTGTTTAAGCTCTGAATGAGTCGCTCTGCTGCCCGCAGCCCTGTTGTTTAAGCTCTGAATGAGTCGCTCTGCTGCCCGCAGCCCTGTTGTTTAAGCTCTGAATGAGTCGCTCTGCTGCCCGCAGCCCTGTTGTTTAAGCTCTGAATGAGTCGCTCTGCTGCCCGCAGCCCTGTTGTTTAAGCTCTGAATGAGTCGCTCTGCTGCCCGCAGCCCTGTTGTTTAAGCTCTGAATGAGTCGCTCTGCGCCCGCAGCCCTGTTGTTTAAGCTCTGAATGAGTCGCTCTGCTGCCCGCAGCCCTGTTGTTTAAGCTCTGAATGAGTCGCTCTGCTGCCCGCAGCCCTGTTGTTTAAACTCTGAATGAGTCGCTCTGCTGCCCGCAGCCCTGTTGTTTAAGCTCTGAATGAGTCGCTCTGCTGCCCGCAGCCCTGTTGTTTAAGCTCTGAATGAGTCGCTCTGCTGCCCGCAGCCCTGTTGTTTAAGCTCTGAATGAGTCGCTCTGCTGCCCGCAGCCCTGTTGTTTAAGCTCTGAATGAGTCGCTCTGCTGCCCGCAGCCCTGTTGTTTAAGCTCTGAATGAGTCGCTCTGCTGCCCGCAGCCCTGTTGTTTAAGCTCTGAATGAGTCGCTCTGCTGCCCGCAGCCCTGTTGTTTAAGCTCTGAATGAGTCGCTCTGCTGCCCGCAGCCCTGTTGTTTAAGCTCTGAATGAGTCGCTCTGCTGCCCGCAGCCCTGTTGTTTAAGCTCTGAATGAGTCGCTCTGCTGCCCGCAGCCCTGTTGTTTAAGCTCTGAATGAGTCACTCAGCTACGGAGCTGGAGGGGAGGGCCGTGCCGGCCAGGGGGAAAGGGGACAGTGCGCGTCATAGGATGTGGGAAGGGAAGAGAGTAAGGTCGAAGAGGCAGAATCAGGAGGCAGGAGGGAGAAGGATTTGAAAGGAGGGAGGGGGGTTGCAGTGAGATTAGTAGGCGAACAGGTCAAGCAGATTCCTAGCCTTGTGAGTTGGAGGGGACTTGGAAAGGGTGAGGTCAAAAGAGGCAAGGAATGGAAAGAGAGAGTTGGAAAGCTCAGAGCATAAGATTTTCACTGTACCCTGCAATCACACCTGCACCCCTGTACATGTGACTATTAAACACTCTGAATCTCTGAATCTATATCTGAAAAGCTACAGATGAGCAAAATGAGATGTGAAAATAACTAGATAAGATGCTAAAGTGAGAGATGTGGAGCCTTCCTCTCTTTCCTTCTTCAGAACAACTCTGCAGAACCGTTTTTTGTTTCGGCGACGGCCTTAGTTTTGTGACGAGACCGCCGCTTACAGAAAACCGCTGAGAAACCAGGGGAGGCTGAAGTACTAATACTAATTGCTGATTGGAGAGGGGAAACCACTCCCCCTCCATTACAGCCACCGATTACCAAACGAACAACAGTCACAAATTGCCCCGCCCCTTGATCCTGGTTGATGTGTCAACAATCATCTGCTAGTTAATGGCAGTCAGCAGTTCACACACCAAGTAGACCACTGGGAAGACAGGAAGCACTTAAAGTAGAAGGCCCTAGCAACAAGACAGCACTAGATCAGAACAGATAAAGACAAAAAATATATACTTATCACTCCTGGAGATATCAGGAATCCTCTAGCTATAGAATGAAGCACGTATGTACAGGATACACATGTTGTACAGCGTCCAACAAAATGTTTACTTGCAGGTTCCTTCTCGACAATTCAACAACAAAAGTAATTTGGGAACCGTGCACCCAAATTATTACCAACACATCGACTGTCTAACTCGCGGAAATTCAACTCTTGATCACTGCTACACGCCTTTTCGACACAGGTATAAGGCCCTCTCCCGCCCTCCTTTCGAAAAATCCGACCATGACTCCATCTACCCGCCTACAAACAAAGACACTCCATAGACACAAGACTATATACCATAGACACTAGACTATATACCATAGACACTAGACTATATAACCATAGACACTAGACTATATACCATAGACACTAGACTATATACCATAGACACTAGACTATATACCATAGACACTAGACTATATACCATAGACACTAGACTATATACCATAGACACTAGACTATATACCATAGACACTAGACTATATACCATAGACACTAGACTATATAACCATAGACACTAGACTATATAACCATAGACACTAGACTATATACCATAGACACTAGACTATATACCATAGACACTAGACTATATACCATAGACACTAGACTATATAACCATAGACACTAGACTATATACCATAGACACTAGACTATATACCATAGACAATAGACTATATAACCATAGACACTAGACTATATAAAATAGACACTAGACTATATACCATAGACACTAGACTATATAACCATAGACACTAGACTATATACCATAGACACTAGACTATATACCATAGACACTAGACTATATAACCATAGACACTAGACTATATACCATAGACACTAGACTATATACCATAGAAACTAGACTATATAACCATAGACACTAGACTATATAACATAGACACTAGACTATATACCATAGACACTAGACTATATACCATAGAAACTAGACTATATAACCATAGACACTAGACTATATACCATAGACACTAGACTATATACCATAGACACTAGACTATATACCATAGACACTAGACTATATACCATAGACACTAGACTATATACCATAGACACTAGACTATATAACCATAGACACTAGACTATATACCATAGACACTAGACTATATACCATAGACACTAGACTATATACCATAGACACTAGACTATATACCATAGACACTAGACTATATACCCATAGACACTAGACTATATAACCATAGACACTAGACTATATAACCATAGACAATAGACTATATAACCATAGATACTAGACTATATAACAATAGACACTAGACTATATACCATAGACACTAGACTATATACCATAGACACTAGACTATATAACCATAGACACTAGACTATATACCATAGACACTAGACTATATACCATAGACACTAGACTATATAACCATAGACACTAGACTATATACCATAGACACTAGACTATATACCATAGACACTAGACTATATACCATAGAAACTAGACTATATAACCATAGACACTAGACTATATAACATAGACACTAGACTATATACCATAGACACTAGACTATATACCATAGAAACTAGACTATATAACCATAGACACTAGAATATATAACATAGACACTAGACTATATACCATAGACACTAGACTATATACCATAGACACTAGACTATATACCATAGACACTAGACTATATACCATAGACACTAGACTATATAACCATAGACACTAGACTATATACCATAGACACTAGACTATGTACCATAGACACTAGACTATATACCATAGACACTAGACTATATACCATAGACACTAGACTATATACCATAGACACTAGACTATATAACCATAGACACTAGACTATATAACCATAGACACTAGACTATATAACCATAGATACTAGACTATATAACAATAGACACTAGACTATATACCATAGACACTAGACTATATAACCATAGACACTAGACTATATACCATAGACACTAGACTATATACCATAGACACTAGACTATATAACCATAGACACTAGACTATATAACCATAGACACTAGACTATATACCATAGACACTAGACTATGTACCATAGACACTAGACTATATACCATAGAAACTAGACTATATACCAAAGACACTAGACTATATACCCATAGACACTAGACTATATAACCATAGACACTAGACTATATAACCATAGACACTAGACTATATAACCATAGATACTAGACTATATAACAATAGACACTAGACTATATACCATAGACACTAGACTATATAACCATAGACACTAGACTATATACCATAGACACTAGACTATATACCATAGACACTAGACTATATAACCATAGACACTAGACTATATAACCATAGACACTAGACTATATACCATAGACACTAGACTATATAACCATAGACACTAGACTATATACCATAGACACTAGACTATATAACCATAGACACTAGACTATATACCATAGACACTAGACTATATAACCATAGACACTAGACTATATACCATAGACACTAGACTATATAACCATAGACACTAGACTATATACCATAGACACTAGACTATATACCATAGACACTAGACTATATACCATAGACACTAGACTATATACCATAGACACTAGACTATATAACCATAGACACTAGACTATATACCATAGACACTAGACTATATACCATAGACACTAGACTATATACCATAGACACTAGACTATATACCATAGACACTAGACTATATACCATAGACACTAGACTATATACCATAGACACTAGACTATATACCATAGACACTAGACTATATAACAATAGACACTAGACTATATAACCATAGACACTAGACTATATACCATAGACACTAGACTATATACCATAGACACTAGACTATATACCATAGACACTAGACTATATACCATAGACACTAGACTATATACCATAGACACTAGACTATATAACCATAGACACTAGACTATATACCATAGACACTAGACTATATAACCATAGACACTAGACTATATAACAATAGACACTAGACTATATACCATAGACACTAGACTATATACCATAGACACTAGACTATATAACCATAGACACTAGACTATATACCATAGACACTAGACTATATACCATAGACACTAGACTATATAACCATAGACACTAGACTATATACCATAGACACTAGACTATATACCATAGACACTAGACTATATACCATAGAAACTAGACTATATAACCATAGACACTAGACTATATAACATAGACACTAGACTATATACCATAGACACTAGACTATATACCATAGAAACTAGACTATATAACCATAGACACTAGACTATATACCATAGACACTAGACTATATACCATAGACACTAGACTATATACCATAGACACTAGACTATATACCATAGACACTAGACTATATAACCATAGACACTAGACTATATAACCATAGACACTAGACTATATACCATAGACACTAGACTATATACCATAGACACTAGACTATATACCATAGAAACTAGACTATATACCAAAGACACTAGACTATATACCCATAGACACTAGACTATATAACCATAGACACTAGACTATATAACCATAGACAATAGACTATATAACCATAGATACTAGACTATATAACAATAGACACTAGACTATATACCATAGACACTAGACTAT
This sequence comes from Coregonus clupeaformis, assembly GCF_020615455.1. NCBI lineage: Eukaryota > Metazoa > Chordata > Actinopteri > Salmoniformes > Salmonidae > Coregonus > Coregonus clupeaformis. The sequence continues at coordinate 37,214,403 of NC_059196.1, forward strand.
ATACCATAGACACTAGACTATATAACCATAGACACTAGACTATATACCATAGACACTAGACTATATACCATAGACACTAGACTATATAACCATAGACACTAGACTATATACCATAGACACTAGACTATATACCATAGACACTAGACTATATAACCATAGACACTAGACTATATACCATAGACACTAGACTATATACCATAGAAACTAGACTATATAACCATAGACACTAGACTATATAACATAGACACTAGACTATATACCATAGACACTAGACTATATACCATAGACACTAGACTATATACCATAGACACTAGACTATATAACATAGACACTAGACTATATACCATAGACACTAGACTATATACCATAGACACTAGACTATATACCATAGACACTAGACTATATAACCATAGACACTAGACTATATAACCATAGACACTAGACTATATACCATAGACACTAGACTATATACCATAGACACTAGACTATATACCATAGACACTAGACTATATACCATAGACACTAGACTATATACCCATAGACACTAGACTATATAACCATAGACACTAGACTATATAACCATAGACACTAGACTATATACCATAGACACTAGACTATATAACAATAGACACTAGACTATATACCATAGACACTAGACTATATAACCATAGACACTAGACTATATACCATAGACACTAGACTATATACCATAGACACTAGACTATATAACTATAGACACTAGACTATATAACCATAGACACTAGACTATATACCATAGACACTAGACTATATACCATAGACACTAGACTATATACCATAGACACTAGACTATATACCATAGACACTAGACTATATACCATAGACACTAGACTATATACCATAGACACTAGACTATATAACCATAGACACTAGACTATATAACCATAGACACTAGACTATATAACAATAGACACTAGACTATATACCATAGACACTAGACTATATAACCATAGACACTAGACTATATACCATAGACACTAGACTATATAACCATAGACACTAGACTATATAACCATAGACACTAGACTATATACCATAGACACTAGACTATATACCATAGACACTAGACTATATACCATAGACACTAGACTATATACCATAGACACTAGACTATATACCCATAGACACTAGACTATATAACCATAGACACTAGACTATATAACCATAGACACTAGACTATATAACCATAGACACTAGACTATATAACCATAGACACTAGACTATATACCATAGACACTAGACTATATACCATAGACACTAGACTATATAACCATAGACACTAGACTATATACCATAGACACTAGACTATATACCATAGACACTAGACTATATAACCATAGACACTAGACTATATACCATAGACACTAGACTATATACCATAGACACTAGACTATATACCATAGACACTAGACTATATACCATAGACACTAGACTATATACCATAGACACTAGACTATATAACCATAGACACTAGACTATATAACCATAGACACTAGACTATATAACCATAGACACTAGACTATATACCATAGACACTAGACTATATACCATAGACACTAGACTATATAACCATAGACACTAGACTATATAACCATAGACACTAGACTATATAACCATAGACACTAGACTATATACCATAGACACTAGACTATATACCATAGACACTAGACTATATAACCATAGACACTAGACTATATAACCATAGACACTAGACTATATACCATAGACACTAGACTATATACCATAGACACTAGACTATATACCATAGACACTAGACTATATACCATAGACACTAGACTATATACCATAGACACTAGACTATATACCATAGACACTAGACTATATACCATAGACACTAGACTATATAACCATAGACACTAGACTATATAACCATAGACACTAGACTATATACCATAGACACTAGACTATATACCATAGACACTAGACTATATACCATAGACACTAGACTATATACCATAGACACTAGACTATATAACCATAGACACTAGACTATATAACCATAGACACTAGACTATATACCATAGACACTAGACTATATACCATAGACACTAGACTATATAACAATAGACACTAGACTATATAACCATAGACACTAGACTATATACCATAGACACTAGACTATATAACAATAGACACTAGACTATATAACCATAGACACTAGACTATATACCATAGACACTAGACTATATAACAATAGACACTAGACTATATACCATAGACACTAGACTATATAACCATAGACACTAGACTATATACCATAGACACTAGACTATATACCATAGACACTAGACTATATAACCATAGACACTAGACTATATACCATAGACACTAGACTATATACCATAGACACTAGACTATATACCATAGACACTAGACTATATACCATAGACACTAGACTATATACCCATAGACACTAGACTATATAACCATAGACACTAGACTATATAACCATAGACACTAGACTATATAACCATAGACACTAGACTATATAACCATAGACACTAGACTATATACCATAGACACTAGACTATATACCATAGACACTAGACTATATAACCATAGACACTAGACTATATACCATAGACACTAGACTATATAACCATAGACACTAGACTATATAACCATAGACACTAGACTATATAACCATAGACACTAGACTATATACCATAGACACTAGACTATATACCATAGACACTAGACTATATACCATAGACACTAGACTATATACCATAGACACTAGACTATATAACCATAGACACTAGACTATATAACATAGACACTAGACTATATACCATAGACACTAGACTATATACCATAGACACTAGACTATATACCATAGACACTAGACTATATACCATAGACACTAGACTATATACCATAGACACTAGACTATATACCATAGACACTAGACTATATACCATAGACACTAGACTATATAACCATAGACACTAGACTATATAACCATAGACACTAGACTATATACCATAGACACTAGACTATATACCATAGACACTAGACTATATAACCATAGACACTAGACTATATACCATAGACACTAGACTATATACCATAGACACTAGACTATATACCATAGACACTAGACTATATACCATAGACACTAGACTATATAACCATAGACACTAGACTATATACCATAGACACTAGACTATATACCATAGACACTAGACTATATAACCATAGACACTAGACTATATACCATAGACACTAGACTATATACCATAGACACTAGACTATATAACCATAGACACTAGACTATATACCATAGACACTAGACTATATACCATAGACACTAGACTATATACCATAGACACTAGACTATATACCATAGACACTAGACTATATAACCATAGACACTAGACTATATACCATAGACACTAGACTATATACCATAGACACTAGACTATATACCATAGACACTAGACTATATACCATAGACACTAGACTATATACCATAGACACTAGACTATATACCATAGACACTAGACTATATACCATAGACACTAGACTATATACCATAGACACTAGACTATATACCATAGACACTAGACTATATACCATAGACACTAGACTATATACCATAGACACTAGACTATATAACCATAGACACTAGACTATATACCATAGACACTAGACTATATACCATAGACACTAGACTATATAACCATAGACACTAGACTATATACCATAGACACTAGACTATATACCATAGACACTAGACTATATACCATAGACACTAGACTATATACCATAGACACTAGACTATATACCATAGACACTAGACTATATACCATAGACACTAGACTATATAACCATAGACACTAGACTATATACCATAGACACTAGACTATATACCATAGACACTAGACTATATACCATAGACACTAGACTATATACCATAGACACTAGACTATATACCATAGACACTAGACTATATAACCATAGACACTAGACTATATACCATAGACACTAGACTATATACCATAGACACTAGACTATATACCATAGACACTAGACTATATACCATAGACACTAGACTATATACCATAGACACTAGACTATATAACCATAGACACTAGACTATATAACCATAGACACTAGACTATATACCCATAGACACTAGACTATATAACCATAGACACTAGACTATATACCATAGACACTAGACTATATACCATAGACACTAGACTATATAACCATAGACACTAGACTATATACCATAGACACTAGACTATATACCATAGACACTAGACTATATACCATAGACACTAGACTATATACCATAGACACTAGACTATATACCATAGACACTAGACTATATACCATAGACACTAGACTATATACCATAGACACTAGACTATATACCATAGACACTAGACTATATAACCATAGACACTAGACTATATACCATAGACACTAGACTATATAACCATAGACACTAGACTATATACCATAGACACTAGACTATATACCATAGACACTAGACTATATAACCATAGACACTAGACTATATACCATAGACACTAGACTATATACCATAGACACTAGACTATATACCATAGACACTAGACTATATACCATAGACACTAGACTATATACCATAGACACTAGACTATATACCATAGACACTAGACTATATACCATAGACACTAGACTATATAACCATAGACACTAGACTATATACCATAGACACTAGACTATATACCATAGACACTAGACTATATACCATAGACACTAGACTATATAACCATAGACACTAGACTATATACCATAGACACTAGACTATATACCATAGACACTAGACTATATACCATAGACACTAGACTATATACCATAGACACTAGACTATATACCATAGACACTAGACTATATAACCATAGACACTAGACTATATACCATAGACACTAGACTATATACCATAGACACTAGACTATATACCATAGACACTAGACTATATACCATAGACACTAGACTATATACCATAGACACTAGACTATATACCATAGACACTAGACTATATAACCATAGACACTAGACTATATAACCATAGACACTAGACTATATACCATAGACACTAGACTATATACCATAGACACTAGACTATATACCATAGACACTAGACTATATACCATAGACACTAGACTATATACCATAGACACTAGACTATATACCATAGACACTAGACTATATACCATAGACACTAGACTATATACCATAGACACTAGACTATATACCATAGACACTAGACTATATACCATAGACACTAGACTATATAACCATAGACACTAGACTATATACCATAGACACTAGACTATATAACCATAGACACTAGACTATATACCATAGACACTAGACTATATACCATAGACACTAGACTATATAACCATAGACACTAGACTATATACCATAGACACTAGACTATATACCATAGACACTAGACTATATAACCATAGACACTAGACTATATACCATAGACACTAGACTATATACCATAGACACTAGACTATATACCATAGACACTAGACTATATACCATAGACACTAGACTATATACCATAGACACTAGACTATATACCATAGACACTAGACTATATACCATAGACACTAGACTATATACCATAGACACTAGACTATATACCATAGACACTAGACTATATAACCCATAGACACTAGACTATATACCATAGACACTAGACTATATACCATAGACACTAGACTATATAACCATAGACACTAGACTATATAACCATAGACACTAGACTATATACCATAGACACTAGACTATATACCATAGACACTAGACTATATACCATAGACACTAGACTATATACCATAGACACTAGACTATATACCATAGACACTAGACTATATAACCATAGACACTAGACTATATACCATAGACACTAGACTATATACCATAGACACTAGACTATATAACCATAGACACTAGACTATATAACCATAGACACTAGACTATATAACCATAGACACTAGACTATATAACCATAGACACTAGACTATATAACCATAGACACTAGACTATATAACCATAGACACTAGACTATATACCATAGACACTAGACTATATACCATAGACACTAGACTATATAACCATAGACACTAGACTATATACCATAGACACTAGACTATATACCATAGACACTAGACTATATAACCATAGACACTAGACTATATACCATAGACACTAGACTATATACCATAGACACTAGACTATATACCATAGACACTAGACTATATACCATAGACACTAGACTATATACCATAGACACTAGACTATATACCATAGACACTAGACTATATAACCATAGACACTAGACTATATACCATAGACACTAGACTATATACCATAGACACTAGACTATATAACCATAGACACTAGACTATATACCATAGACACTAGACTATATACCATAGACACTAGACTATATAACCATAGACACTAGACTATATACCATAGACACTAGACTATATACCATAGACACTAGACCATATACCATAGACACTAGACTATATAACCATAGACACTAGACTATATACCATAGACACTAGACTATATAACCATAGACACTAGACTATATAACCATAGACACTAGACTATATAACCATAGACACTAGACTATATACCATAGACACTAGACTATATACCATAGACACTAGACTATATACCATAGACACTAGACTATATAACCATAGACACTAGACTATATACCATAGACACTAGACTATATACCATAGACACTAGACTATATACCATAGACACTAGACTATATACCATAGACACTAGACTATATAACCATAGACACTAGACTATATACCATAGACACTAGACTATATACCATAGACACTAGACTATATACCATAGACACTAGACTATATACCATAGACACTAGACTATATACCATAGACACTAGACTATATACCATAGACACTAGACTATATAACCATAGACACTAGACTATATACCATAGACACTAGACTATATACCATAGACACTAGACTATATAACCATAGACACTAGACTATATACCATAGACACTAGACTATATAACCATAGACACTAGACTATATAACCATAGACACTAGACTATATACCATAGACACTAGACTATATACCATAGACACTAGACTATATAACCATAGACACTAGACTATATACCATAGACACTAGACTATATACCATAGACACTAGACTATATACCATAGACACTAGACTATATAACCATAGACACTAGACTATATAACCATAGACACTAGACTATATACCATAGACACTAGACTATATAACCATAGACACTAGACTATATACCATAGACACTAGACTATATACCATAGACACTAGACTATATAACCATAGACACTAGACTATATACCATAGACACTAGACTATATAACCATAGACACTAGACTATATACCATAGACACTAGACTATATACCATAGACACTAGACTATATACCATAGACACTAGACTATATAACCATAGACACTAGACTATATACCATAGACACTAGACTATATACCATAGACACTAGACTATATACCATAGACACTAGACTATATACCATAGACACTAGACTATATAACCATAGACACTAGACTATATACCATAGACACTAGACTATATACCATAGACACTAGACTATATACCATAGACACTAGACTATATACCATAGACACTAGACTATATACCATAGACACTAGACTATATACCATAGACACTAGACTATATACCATAGACACTAGACTATATACCATAGACACTAGACTATATACCATAGACACTAGACTATATACCATAGACACTAGACTATATACCATAGACACTAGACTATATACCATAGACACTAGACTATATACCATAGACACTAGACTATATACCATAGACACTAGACTATATACCATAGACACTAGACTATATAACCATAGACACTAGACTATATACCATAGACACTAGACTATATACCATAGACACTAGACTATATAACCATAGACACTAGACTATATACCATAGACACTAGACTATATACCATAGACACTAGACTATATAACCATAGACACTAGACTATATACCATAGACACTAGACTATATACCATAGACACTAGACTATATACCATAGACACTAGACTATATACCATAGACACTAGACTATATACCATAGACACTAGACTATATACCATAGACACTAGACTATATACCATAGACACTAGACTATATACCATAGACACTAGACTATATACCATAGACACTAGACTATATACCATAGACACTAGACTATATACCATAGACACTAGACTATATACCATAGACACTAGACTATATACCATAGACACTAGACTATATACCATAGACACTAGACTATATACCATAGACACTAGACTATATACCATAGACACTAGACTATATAACCATAGACACTAGACTATATACCATAGACACTAGACTATATACCATAGACACTAGACTATATAACCATAGACACTAGACTATATACCATAGACACTAGACTATATACCATAGACACTAGACTATATACCATAGACACTAGACTATATAACCATAGACACTAGACTATATACCATAGACACTAGACTATATACCATAGACACTAGACTATATACCATAGACACTAGACTATATACCATAGACACTAGACTATATAACCATAGACACTAGACTATATACCATAGACACTAGACTATATACCATAGACACTAGACTATATACCATAGACACTAGACTATATAACCATAGACACTAGACTATATACCATAGACACTAGACTATATACCATAGACACTAGACTATATACCATAGACACTAGACTATATAACCATAGACACTAGACTATATACCATAGACACTAGACTATATACCATAGACACTAGACTATATACCATAGACACTAGACTATATAACCATAGACACTAGACTATATACCATAGACACTAGACTATATACCATAGACACTAGACTATATACCATAGACACTAGACTATATACCATAGACACTAGACTATATACCATAGACACTAGACTATATACCATAGACACTAGACTATATACCATAGACACTAGACTATATACCATAGACACTAGACTATATACCATAGACACTAGACTATATAACCATAGACACTAGACTATATACCATAGACACTAGACTATATACCATAGACACTAGACTATATACCATAGACACTAGACTATATACCATAGACACTAGACTATATACCATAGACACTAGACTATATAACCATAGACACTAGACTATATACCATAGACACTAGACTATATACCATAGACACTAGACTATATAACCATAGACACTAGACTATATAACCATAGACACTAGACTATATACCATAGACACTAGACTATATACCATAGACACTAGACTATATAACCATAGACACTAGACTATATACCATAGACACTAGACTATATACCATAGACACTAGACTATATACCATAGACACTAGACTATATAACCATAGACACTAGACTATATACCATAGACACTAGACTATATAACCATAGACACTAGACTATATACCATAGACACTAGACTATATACCATAGACACTAGACTATATACCATAGACACTAGACTATATAACCATAGACACTAGACTATATACCATAGACACTAGACTATATACCATAGACACTAGACTATATACCATAGACACTAGACTATATACCATAGACACTAGACTATATAACCATAGACACTAGACTATATAACCATAGACACTAGACTATATACCATAGACACTAGACTATATACCATAGACACTAGACTATATAACCATAGACACTAGACTATATAACCATAGACACTAGACTATATAACCATAGACACTAGACTATATACCATAGACACTAGACTATATACCATAGACACTAGACTATATAACCATAGACACTAGACTATATACCATAGACACTAGACTATATACCATAGACACTAGACTATATACCATAGACACTAGACTATATACCATAGACACTAGACTATATACCATAGACACTAGACTATATACCATAGACACTAGACTATATAACCATAGACACTAGACTATATACCATAGACACTAGACTATATACCATAGACACTAGACTATATAACCATAGACACTAGACTATATACCATAGACACTAGACTATATACCATAGACACTAGACTATATAACCATAGACACTAGACTATATACCATAGACACTAGACTATATACCATAGACACTAGACTATATACCATAGACACTAGACTATATACCATAGACACTAGACTATATACCATAGACACTAGACTATATACCATAGACACTAGACTATATACCATAGACACTAGACTATATACCATAGACACTAGACTATATAACCATAGACACTAGACTATATACCATAGACACTAGACTATATACCATAGACACTAGACTATATAACCATAGACACTAGACTATATACCATAGACACTAGACTATATACCATAGACACTAGACTATATACCATAGACACTAGACTATATACCATAGACACTAGACTATATAACCATAGACACTAGACTATATACCATAGACACTAGACTATATACCATAGACACTAGACTATATACCATAGACACTAGACTATATACCATAGACACTAGACTATATACCATAGACACTAGACTATATACCATAGACACTAGACTATATACCATAGACACTAGACTATATACCATAGACACTAGACTATATACCATAGACACTAGACTATATAACCATAGACACTAGACTATATACCATAGACACTAGACTATATACCATAGACACTAGACTATATAACTATAGACACTAGACTATATAACCATTGACACTAGACTATATACCATAGACACTAGACTATATACCATAGACACTAGACTATATAACCATAGACACTAGACTATATACCATAGACACTAGACTATATACCATAGACACTAGACTATATACCATAGACACTAGACTATATACCATAGACACTAGACTATATACCATAGACACTAGACTATATACCATAGACACTAGACTATATACCATAGACACTAGACTATATACCATAGACACTAGACTATATACCATAGACACTAGACTATATAACTATAGACACTAGACTATATAACCATAGACACTAGACTATATACCATAGACACTAGACTATATACCATAGACACTAGACTATATACCATAGACACTAGACTATATACCATAGACACTAGACTATATACCATAGACACTAGACTATATACCATAGACACTAGACTATATACCATAGACACTAGACTATATACCATAGACACTAGACTATATACCATAGACACTAGACTATATACCATAGACACTAGACTATATACCATAGACACTAGACTATATACCATAGACACTAGACTATATACCATAGACACTAGACTATATAACCATAGACACTAGACTATATACCATAGACACTAGACTATATACCATAGACACTAGACTATATACCATAGACACTAGACTATATACCATAGACACTAGACTATATAACCATAGACACTAGACTATATAACCATAGACACTAGACTATATAACCATAGACACTAGACTATATACCATAGACACTAGACTATATACCATAGACACTAGACTATATACCATAGACACTAGACTATATACCATAGACACTAGACTATATAACCATAGACACTAGACTATATACCATAGACACTAGACTATATACCATAGACTCTAGACTATATACCATAGACACTAGACTATATACCATAGACACTAGACTATATAACCATAGACACTAGACTATATACCATAGACACTAGACTATATACCATAGACACTAGACTATATACCATAGACACTAGACTATATACCATAGACACTAGACTACATACCATAGACACTAGACTATATAACCATAGACACTAGACTAAATAACCATAGACACTAGACTATATACCATAGACACTAGACTATATAACCATAGACACTAGACCATATACCATAGACACTAGACTATATACCATAGACACTAGACTATATAACTATAGACACTAGACTATATACCATAGACACTAGACTATATACCATAGACACTAGACTATATACCCATAGACACTAGACTATATACCATAGACACTAGACTATATACCATAGACACTAGACTATATAACCATAGACACTAGACTATATAACCATAGACCATGTAAACATGTAAAATAAGAGATATAGAAGAAGAGAAGTAATGTGCCCCAAATCACAACCTATTCTCTATATAGTGCTCTACTTCTGACCATGGCCCACTGTAGGGCAGGGTTATTCAACTCTATCCCTAAGAGGTCCGGAGCCTGCTGGTTTTCTGTTCTACCTGATAATTAATTGCACCCACCTGGTGTCCCAGGTCTAAATCAGTCCCTGATTAGAGGGGAACAATGAAAGAAATGCAGTTGAACTGGCTTGGAGGTCCAGAGTTGAGTTTGAGGGATACAGGGGAATAGGGTGGCATTTGGGACACATCCATATGAAAGTAGAGAAGAGGTCTAGACATTCGCCCCTCTGGGATTTGGTTCTCCAACCACCGCTGTTGAAGAGCACTGGAAGAGCATATGCTGCCCACAGTGTGTATACTGACCTCCATCCTAACCATCAATAACCCTGATGGTCAAACAGACGTTTATGTTAGATGTGGAGCATGTGACAAAGGACACTCTTACTTTAACAGGTTTACCATTTGGTATGCGTAGTTATCTTTATGGTTTTATATTCATTAAGAAATGTACCGTTTATATATTCATTATAAGTATCATTAGACAATCATTATAAAAATCCTATTAGAATTTATAGGAATATAATTGGATCATAAAAATCAAAATGTTCAATCTTACCACTGAGCTTTCAATAGCTTTGTTTGAATAAAATATGGTGTTATAAAATGTGCTGTTCAGAGAGAGGGGGCGAGCTATTCTGGCTTCCAATACCTTTTAAGGGGTCTGTTGCTTTCAAGTTCTCTACAGAGAATCAGTTTCATGCCATTTTATTCTGGTTAGGACATCATGCTCTGAACATCTTTCATGTTCTCTACAGAGAATAATTTACTGGTTTCATGCCGTTTTATTCTGGTTTGGACATTGTGCTCTCAATATCTTTTTGTTTTGTAAACAGGCTGCTTCCTGTCTGTGTCCCAAATGGCAGTACATCGTATAAAAGGGAATATGGTGCCGTTTGGGACACAGACCAAAAGGTTGTTGTTGAGTATCCTAATATAAAATCATTCTAGACAGTTGTTTTCCTAGAATTGTAAGATTGTGGTGTTAGAAAAACACAAGCAAAGATCAAAGTAGTTCAAACAAAGTAATGCAATTAACCATGGACAGTCAGAAGGTTCACATTATATTAAATATAGTACTCTGCTGCTGGGTATTGATTAAAATGTTGTTGTTTTTTGTCTTATAACAGTCAATATTTAGGTTAGTCCTTCCCAGGTAGCACAAACGATCTGGCCTGATTCTCAAACTGCTGGCCCTGGCAGCCGGATCCGGCCCGAGTCCGAAATGAATGGCGGTACAGACTAGGCCCGAGTCATTTGGCCCAGATCTGGCAGCCTGAACCCCACCACAAACAAAAATATAATCTTAAATGTAGATAGTAATATTATATTAAATGTAGGTAGTAATATTGTATTAAATGTAGGTAGTAATATTATATTAAATGTAGGTAGTAATATTATATTAAATGTAGGTAGTAATATTGTATTAAATGTAGGTAGTAATATTATATTAAATGTAGGTAGTAATATTATATTAAATGTAGGTAGTAATATTGTATTAAATGTAGGTAGTAATATTATATTAAATGTAGGTAGTAATATTGTATTAAATGTAGGTAGTAATATTATATTAAATGTAGGTAGTAATATTATATTAAATGTAGGTAGTAATATTGTATTAAATGTAGGTAGTAATATTATATTAAATGTAGGTAGTAATATTGTATTAAATGTAGGTAGTAATATTATATTAAATGTAGGTAGTAATATTATATTAAATGTAGGTAGTAATATTATATTAAATGTAGGTAGTAATATTGTATTAAATGTAGGTAGTAATATTATATTAAATGTAGGTAGTAATATTATATTAAATGTAGGTAGTAATATTATATTAAATGTAGGTAGTAATATTATATTAAATGTAGGTAGTAATATTGTATTAAATGTAGGTAGTAATATTATATTAAATGTAGGTAGTAATATTATATTAAATGTAGGTAGTAATATTATATTAAATGTAGGTAGTAATATGATATTAAATGTAGGTAGTAATATTATATTAAATGTAGGTAGTAATATTATATTAAATGTAGGTAGTAATATTGTATTAAATGTAGGTAGTAATATTATATTAAATGTAGGTAGTAATATGATATTAAATGTAGGTAGTAATATTGTATTAAATGTAGGTAGTAATATTATATTAAATGTAGGTAGTAATATGATATTAAATGTAGGTAGTAATATTGTATTAAATGTAGGTAGTAATATTATGTTAAATGTAGGTAGTAATATTGTATTAAATGTAGGTAGTAATATTATATTAAATGTAGGTAGTAATATTATATTAAATGTAGGTAGTAATATTATATTAAATGTAGGTAGTAATATTATATTAAATGTAGGTAGTAATATTATATTAAATGTAGGTAGTAATATTATATTAAATGTAGGTAGTAATATTGTATTAAATGTAGGTCGTAATATTGTATTAAATGTAGGTCGTAATATTGCAGCAATCAACAGAACTATAAACAACATAAAACATGACATTGTCTCATTTTAAAACTTTTCTTTAAACACAGTGCATTTTATATACATACAGTGCATTCGTAAAGTATTCAGACCCCGTGACTTTTTCCACATTTGTTATGTCACAGCCTTATTGTAAAATTGATTAAATTGTTTTTTTTCTCATCAATCTACACACAATACCCCATAATGATGAAGCAAAAACAGGTTTTTAGAATTATTTGCACATTTATAAAAAAAAAAAAAACTCAAATATTACATTTAGATAAGTATTCAGACACTTTAATCAGTACTTTGTTGAAGCACCTTTGGCAGCGATTACAGCCTCGAGTCTTCTTGGGTATGACACTACAAGCTTGGCACACCTGTATTTGGGGAGTTTCTCCCATTCTTTTCTGCAGATCCTCTCAAGCTCTGTCAGGTTGGATGGGGAGCGTCGCTGCAGAGCTATTTTCAGGTCTCTCCAGAGATGTTAGATCGGGTTCAAGTCCGGGCTCTGGCTGGGCCACTCAAGGACATTCAGAGACTTGTCCCGAAGCCACTCCTGCGTTGTCTTGGCTGTGTGCTTAGGGTCGTTGTCCTGTTGGAAGGTGAACCTTCGCCCCAGTCTGAGGTCCTGACACTCTGGAGCAGGTTTTCATCAAGGATCTCTCTGTACTTTGCTCCGTTCATCTTTGCCTTGATCCTGACTAGTCTCCCAGTCCCTGCGGCTGAAAAGCATCCCAACAGCATGATGCTGCCACCACCATGCTTCACCGTAGGGATGGTGCCAGGTTTCCTCCAGACGTGACGCTTGGCATTCAGGCCAAAGAGTTCAATCTTGGTTTCATCAGACCAGAGAATCTTGTTTCTCATGGCCTGAGAGTCCTTTAGGTGCCTTTTGGCAAACTCCAAGAGGGCTGTCATGTGCCTTTTACTGAGGTGTGGCTTCCGTCTGGCCACTCTACCATAAAGGCCTGATTGGTGGAGCGATGCAGAGATGGTTGTCCTTCTGGAAGGTTCTCCCTTCTCCACAGAGGAACTCTGGAGCTCTGTCAGAGTGACCATCAGGTTCTTGGTCACCTCCCTGACCAAGGCCCTTCTCCCCCGATTGCTCAGTTTGGCTGGGCGGCCAGCTCTAGGAAGAGTCTTGGTGGTTCCAAACTTCTTCCATTTAAGAATGATGGAGGCCACTGTGTTCTTGGGGACCTTCAATGTTGCAGACATTTTTTGGTACCCTTCCCCAGATCTGTGCCTCGACACAATCCTGTCTCGGAGCTCTATGGACAATTCCTTCGACCTCATGGCTTGGTTTTTGCTCTGACATGCACTGTCAACTGTGGGACCTTATATAGACAGGTGTGTGCCTTTTCAAATCATGTCCAATCAATTAAATTTACCGCAGGTGGACTCCAATCAAGTTGTAGGAACATCTCAAGGATGATCAATGGAAACAGGATGCACCTGAGCTCAATTTCGTGTCTCGTAGCAAATGGTCTGAATACTTATGTAAATAAGAAACTTTTCTAAAAACCTGTTTTCTATTTGTCATCATGGGGTATTGTGTGTAGATTGATGAGGAAATGAAGTTTATTTAATCCATTTTAGAATAAGGCTGTAAAGTAACAAGATGTGGAAAAAGGGAAGGGGTCTTTGTGTGGGTGTCATCCTTCTACAGACACTACGTACTGTATGTATAGTAGCATGGATGTATCCTAATAAATGTCACTAGAATACATCTTAAACAAACGCAGATTCAGCTACTTTGATGTTGTTCTATCTGCAGAGTTGAGGCGACTGTGTTAGCCATAGTTGGCTAGCTAGCTAGCAAATAAGGGAACAGAACGTTGCCAGCCTGCATTGAATAAGGGAACAGAACGTTGCCAGCCTGCATTGAATAAGGGATGAGAACGTTGCCAGCCTGCATTGAATAAGGGATGAGAACGTTGCCAGCCTGCATTGAATAAGGGATGAGAACGTTGCCAGCCTGCATTGAATAAGGGATGAGAACGTTGCCAGCCTGCATTGAATAAGGGATGAGAACGTTGCCAGCCTGCATTGAATAAGGGATAAGAACGTTGCCAGCCTGCATTGAATAAGGGAACAGAACGTTGCCAGCCTGCATTGAATAAGGGATGAGAACGTTGCCAGCCTGCATTGAATAAGGGATGAGAACGTTGCCAGCCTGCATTGAATAAGGGATGAGAACGTTGCCAGCCTGCATTGAATAAGGGATAAGAACGTTGCCAGCCTGCATTGCAATCAAACAAATATAACGAACAACAAGTCAGCTTCTCTAGCAACCTAACCGATAGAACTGATAACCAGGTTTAGTGGAAGGATAAAATAGTATGAATTTACTCATCAAAATTAAAATCTCAATGAAAACATGTCATTTTTAGCAGTAAATGTGTGCTTGTTTTCTTTGGCAACCGTGGTATAATCAGTTTTCCGGTAGGATTGACACTGGGAAATACATCTGTTATCCAGCAGGCTTGACACTGGGAAATACATCTGTTTTCCAGCAGGCTTGACACTGGGAGGTGAAAATAAATCTGTTGTCCAGAGTATTACATTTACATTTTAGTCATTTTAGCAGACACTCTTATCCAGAGTGACTTACAGTTAGTGAGTGCATACATTTTCATACTATCATACACAGTATATAAAATAAATAATATAAATATAAATATATAATACTGAAAGTACTGTACGTGTGAAAAGTAATTATAATTGTGTCCATGGCAAATGTATCTTGAATAATCTTTCAGCTACAAAACGGAGGTCTGGAGGAGAGGAGAGGACTGTGTAATGGTAGAAATGCCATTTGAACTGATGACAGAAGGAATTCCCTATGTGGAACCTTAAAGATATCATCACTCAACCAAATGTCCAAGACACTATTACATGACCCTTTGCTACAGAGATTCCTCTGGTAATGGCTAGATACACTATGTGATACAACCGTAATGATATTTTGTGAAGCTCTAATGTACAGTATTTAATAAAGTTACAATGCGGTACATGTTGAGGCAATACTTTGCAAAGTATATCAATTGAAACAATTATTATTTGGAAAAGTCAAGCAACTTGCTGGCTCCCCCTACCTCTGCGGAAGCACAGTTCCCACTCAGCCCAGTCAAAACTGTTCGCTGCTCAGGCTCCCCAATGGTGGAACAAGCTCCCTCACGACGCCAGGACGGCGGAGTCACTCACCACCTTCCAGAGACACTTGAAACCCCACCTCTTTAAGGAATACCTGGGATAGGATAAAGTAATCCTTCTACCCCCCCTTACCCCACCCACCAAAAAAAATAAAAAAGTAAAGTGGTTATCCCACTGGCTATCATAAGGTGAATGCACCAATTTGTAAGTCGCTCTGGATAAAATGTAAAATGTAATGAATGCAGCTTCCTTTAATGTGGCTATAATTCTGTGCTTTTGGTTCTGGTCAGGTCAGATTATACACCAGTAAAAAAGCCATATCTCAGACTGCCCATCTTAATCTTTTATTTTTTTTGGCCAGTCTGAGATATGGCTTTTTCTTTGCAACTCTGCCTAGAAGGTCAGCATCCCGGAGTCGCCTCTTCACTGTTGACGTTGAGACTTGTGTTTTGCGGGTACTATTTAATGAAGCTGCCAGTTGAGGACCTGTGAGGTGCCTGTTTCTCAAACTAGACACTCTAATGTATTTGTCCTCTTGCTCAGTTGTGCACCGGGGCCTCCCACTCCTCTTTCTATTCTGGTTACAGCCAGTTTGCGCTGTTCTGTGAAGGGAGTAGTACACAGTGTTGTACGAGATCTTCAGTTTCTTGGCAATTTCTCACATGGATTAGCCTTTATTTCTCAGAACAAGAATAGACTGACGAATTTCAGAAGAAAGTTATTTGTTTCTGGCCATTTTGAGCCTGTAATCGAACCCACAATTGCTGATGCTGTCACGACTTCCTCCGAAGCTGCCACCTCTCCTTGTTTGGGCAGGCTTCGGCGGTCGTTGTCACCGGCCTTCTAGCCACTGCCGCTCCTCAACTCATCATTCCATTGGTTTTGTCTTGTCTATTACACACACCTGGTTCATATCCCCTCATCAGTACCTGTATAAGTGTTCCCTCTGCCCCCTTGTCTTTGTGTGTGATTGTTTATTGTGAGGATAGTGAAGCTCGGTGGAGCTCCATGTATTTTGTATCGCCGGGATATTTCCCAGTGTGCCTTGTATTTTCCAGTGCGCCTGTTTTGCGCACTGGAGTGTTTTTGACGCAACTCTGTGACGTAACTCTGTATTTGCGGAATAAAGCCTGTTATTCTGTGATTTACCTGCGCCTGACTCCTTCGACATCACCTCATCACAGATGCACCAGATACTCAACTAGTCTCAAGAAGGACAGTTTTATTGCTTCTTTAATCAGCACAACAGTTTTCAGCTGTGCTAACATAATTGCAAAAGGGTTTTCTAATGATCAATAAGCATTTTAAAATGATACATTTGGATTAGCAAACACAACGTGCCATTGGAACACAGGACAAATGGTTGCTGAAAATGGGCCTCTGTACGCCTATGTAGATATTCCATAAAAAATCTGCCATTTCCAGCTACAATAGCCATTTACAACATTAATAATGTCTACACTGTATTTCTGATCAATTTGATGTTATTTTAATGGACAAAAAAATTGCTTTTCTTCCGAAAACAAGGACATTTCTAAGTGACCCCAAACTTTTTAACGGTAGTGTATATGGGGATACAACCATCCCAGCTCTGCAGATTTCGCTGCGAAGAGACAGAATCATTTGGTCGTTTGTTTTGGTACTGTCCATATTTAGCTTGTTTTTGGTCACAGGTTCAGGAATGGCTGAAGAATTGCAACATTTACCTGGCGCTAATGCTACAAATAGCACTGCTGTGTGATTTAAAATGTCATAGTCAATCGATCAATAATACATTAATACTCTTCGCAAAAAATGATATCTTGAATTTACAACCTGTAGAAACTATGAGAATAGAAAGGTTCAGAACTTTTGTGAAACATCACAGCACAGTTGAAAAATATATGGCAATTATAAATCAAAACTGGATGGTGTTCAGAGATAGATGGGAGGGGTTGAGTGGAGCTGAAGGATGGGACTAAAAACAAACAAAATATAAGTATTGTAAAATATACTGTGTCAGTATAATGTATATAGTATGTATAAGCTGGAAGTAGAAGCCTAAGTGTTGTTGTCCATTAGTTTACTCCAATTAGGGGAGGGGTGGTAGGGTTAGGGGAAAATAATAAATGAAAATATATTTTTTAAATATATATATTTTATATACATACAGTGCATTCGGAAAGTATTCAGATCCCTTGACTTTTTCCACATTTTGTTACGTTACAGCCTTATTATAAAATGGATTAAATAGTTTATATCCCTCATCAATCTACACACAATATCCCATAATGACAAAGCGAAAACAGATTTGTAGAAATGTTAGCAAATGTATAATAGACAACTGAAATATCACATTTACATTAGTATTCAGACCATTTAGTCAGTACTTTGTTGAAGCCCCTTTGGCAGCGATTACAGCCTCGAGCCTTCTTGGGTATGACGCTACAAGCTTGGCACACCTGTATTTGGGGAGTTTCTCCCATTCTTCTCTGAAGATCCTCTCAAGCTCTGTCAGGTTGGATGAGGAGCGTCGCTGCACAGCTATTTTCAGGACTCTCCAGAGATGTTCGATCAGGTTCTCTAGCTGGGCCACTCAAAGGACATTCAGAGACTTGTCCCAAAGCCACTCCTGCCTTATCTTGGCTGTGTGTTTAGGGTCGTTGTCCTGTTGGAAGGTGAACCTTCGCCCCAGTCTGAGGTCCTGAGCGCTCTGGAGCAGGTTTTCATCAAGAATGTCTCTGTACTTTGCTCCGTTCATCTTTGCCTCGATCCTGACTAGTCTCCCAGTCCCTGCCGCTGAAAAGCATCCCCACAGCATGATGCTGCCACCACCATGCTTCACTGTAGGGATGGTGCCAGGTTTCCTCCAGACGTGACGCTTGGTATTCAGGCCAAAGAGTTCAATCTTGGTTTCATCAGACCAGAGAATCTTGTTTGTCATGGTCTGAGAGTCTTTAGGTGCCTTTTGGCAAACTCCAAGCGGGCTGTCATGTGCCTTTTACTGAGGAGTGGCTTCCGTCTGGCCACTCTACCATAAAGGCCTGATTGGTGGCGTGCTGCAGTAATGGTTGTCCTTCTGGAAGGTTCTCCGATCTCCACAGAGGAACTCTGGAGCTATGTCAGAGTGACCATCAGGTTCTTGGTCACCTCCCTGACCAAGGCCCTTCACCTCTGCTCAGTTTGGCTGGGCGGCCAGCTCTAGGAAGAGTCTTGGTGGTTCCAAACTTCTTCCATTTAATAATGATGGAGGCCACTGTGTTCCTGGGGACCTTCAATGCTGCAGACATTTTTTGGTACACTTCCCAAGATCATCCATACTGATATGTCTGCCAGACATGCAGAGATGCGATTCGCCACCTGGTTATCAGAAGGGGGAAAGGAGAAGATTAGTTGTGTATCGTCAGCGTAGCAATGATAGGAGAGACCATGTGAGGATATGACAGAGCCAAGTGACTTGGTGTATAGGGAGAAAAGGAGAGGGCCTAGAACTGAGCCTTGGGGGACACCAGTGGTGAGAGCACGTGGTGCGGAGACAGCTTCTCGCCACGCCACTTGGTAGGAGCGACCGGTCAGGTAGGACGCAATCCAGGAGTGAGCCGCGCCGGAGATGCCCAGCTCGGAGAGGGTGGAGAGGAGGATCTGATGGTTCACAGTATCAAAGGCAGCAGACAGGTCTAGAAGGACAAGAGCAAATATGTTGATAACATGCTAAGCTAGCCAACCATTGACCTGTTAATGTGCTAATATGTTGATAACATGCTAAGCTAGCCAACCATTGACCTGTTAATGTGCTAATATGTTGATAACATGCTAAGCTAGCCAACCATTAACCTGTTAATGTGCTAATATGTTGATAACATGCTAAGCTAGCCAACCATTGACCTGTTAATGTGCTAATATGTTGATAACATGCTAAGCTAGCCAACCATTAACCTGTTAATGTGCTAATATGTTGATAACATGCTAAGCTAGCCAACCATTAACCTGTTAATGTGCTAATATGTTGATAACATGCTAAGCTAGCCAACCATTAACCTGTTAATGTGCTAATATGTTGATAACATGCTAAGCTAGCCAACCATTAACCTGTTAATGTGCTAATATGTTGATAACATGCTAAGCTAGCCAACCATTGACCTGTTAATGTGCTACTATGTTGATAACATGCTAAGCTAGCCAACCATTGACCTGTTAATGTGCTAATATGTTGATAACATGCTAAGCTAGCCAACCATTAACCTGTTAATGTGCTAATATGTTGATAACATGCTAAGCTAGCCAACCATTAACCTGTTAATGTGCTAATATGTTGATAACATGCTAAGCTAGCCAACCATTAACCTGTTAATGTGCTAATATGTTGATAACATGCTAAGCTAGCCAACCATTGACCTGTTAATGTGCTACTATGTTGATAACATGCTAAGCTAGCCAACCATTGCCCTGTTAATGTGCTAATATGTTGATAACATGCTAAGCTAGCCAACCATTGACCTGTTAATGTGCTAATATGTTGATAACATGCTAAGCTAGCCAACCATTGACCTGTTAATGTGCTAATATGTTGATAACATGCTAAGCTAGCCAACCATTAACCTGTTAATGTGCTAATATGTTGATAACATGCTAAGCTAGCCAACCATTAACCTGTTAATGTGCTAATATGTTGATAACATGCTAAGCTAGCCAACCATTAACCTGTTAATGTGCTAATATGTTGATAACATGCTAAGCTAGCCAACCATTAACCTGTTAATGTGCTAATATGTTGATAACATGCTAAGCTAGCCAACCATTGACCTGTTAATGTGCTACTATGTTGATAACATGCTAAGCTAGCCAACCATTGCCCTGTTAATGTGCTAATATGTCTTGTAGATGATGACACATGACTGTGTTTGCACGCTTGTCAGCTTTGTGTGTGTGTGTGTGTGTGTGTGTGTGTGCATGTGTGCGTGCGAGAGAGAGAAAGAAAGAGAGACAGGAAGGGGGAAGGAAGGAGGGACATAGAGAATGAAAGTGAGTGGTCTGATCTTCCGTTGGTAATCAATACTGCAGCAGTGACCTGAGTGTCTGCTCTCTGATTCAACCCATTTGGAAGAACAGACCCTGCTGTCTGTCGGAGAGTCAACAGCATGATTTCCCACAGGACTCACACACAATGAAGGCATCCCAAATCGAACCCTATACCCTATATAGTGCACTACTTCTGATCAAAAGTATCTATATAGGGAATAGGGTGCAATTTGGGACACAAACACAGTGATCCGCAGGGTTTTACTGTGCTGGGCTCTTCCTCCCTCTCTCTCTCCACATCTCGATGTACACCGATATCATAGTTAACACCAGCCAGCCTCTTGCTGATATCATAGTTAACACCAGCCAGCCTCTTGCTGATATCATAGTTAACACCAGCCAGCCTCTTGCTGATATCATAGTTAACACCAGCCAGCCTCTTGCTGATATCATAGTTAACACCAGCCAGCCTCTTGCTGATATCATAGTTAACACCAGCCAGCCTCTTGCTGATATCCTAGTTAACACCAGCCAGCCTCTTGCTGATATCATAGTTAACACCAGCCAGCCTCTTGCTGATATCATAGTTAACACCAGCCAGCCTCTTGCTGATATCATAGTTAACACCAGCCAGCCTCTTGCCGATATCATAGTTAACACCAGCCAGCCTCTTGCTGATATCATAGTTAACACCAGCCAGCCTCCTGCTGATATCATAGTTAACACCAGCCAGCCTCTTGCTGATATCATAGTTAACACCAGCCAGCCTCTTGCTGATATCATAGTTAACACCAGCCAGCCTCTTGCTGATATCATAGTTAACACCAGCCAGCCTCCTGCTGATATCATAGTTAACACCAGCCAGCCTCTTGCTGATATCATAGTTAACACCAGCCAGCCTCCTGCTGATATCATAGCTAACACCAGCCAGCCTCTTGCTGATATCATAGTTAACACCAGCCAGCCTCTTGCTGATATCATAGTTAACACCAGCCAGCCTCTTGCTGATATCATAGTTAACACCAGCCAGCCTCCTGGCTGTACAATGATTTGTCTGAGTGCTCTAATGTAATTTAATGTAATGTAACGTAATGTAATGTAATGTAATGTAATGTAATGTAAAGTAATCTTATCTAATGACTGTAGCATTTTAGACACATAAGCTTTTTTTTCTATTGAGCTCTACGTTTTCATCTACTGATTCAGCCCAAATCATTCAGCCGGTCCCCCAACTAGCAAATCATTCAGCCGGTCCCCCAACTAGCAAATCATTCAGCCGGTCCCCCAACTAGCAAATCATTCAGCCGGTCCCGCAACTAGCAAATCATTCAGCCGGTCCCGTAACTAGCAAATCATTCAGCCGGTCCCGCAACTAGCATATCATTCAGCCGGTCCCCCAACTAGCAAATCATTCAGCCGGTCCCCCAACTAGCAATTCATTCAGCCGGTCCCCCAACTAGCAAATCATTCAGCCGGTCCCCCAACTAGCAAATCATTCAGCCGGTCCCCCAACTAGCAAATCATTCAGCCGGTCCCCCAACTAGCAATTCATTCAGCCGGTCCCCCAACTAGCAAATCATTCAGCCTGTCCCCCAACTAGCAAATCATTCAGCCGGTCCCCCAACTAACAAATCATTCAGCAGGTCCCCCAACTAGCAAATCATTCAGCCGGTCCCCCAACTAGCAAATCATTCAGCCCAACAGTCCCCCAACTAGCAAATCATTCAGCCGGTCCCCCAACTAGCAAATCATTCAGCCAGTCCCCCAGCTAGCAAATCATTCAGCCCAACAGTCCCCCAACTAGCAAATCATTCAGCCGGTCCCCCAACTAGCAATTCATTCAGCCGGTCCCCCAACTAGCAAATCATTCAGCCTGTCCCCCAACTAGCAAATAATTCAGCCGGTCCCCCAACTAACAAATCATTCAGCAGGTCCCCCAACTAGCAAATCATTCAGCCGGTCCCCCAACTAGCAAATCATTCAGCCCAACAGTCCCCCAACTAGCAAATCATTCAGCCGGGTCCCCCAACTAGCAAATCATTCAGCCAGTCCCCCAGCTAGCAAATCATTCAGCCCAACAGTCCCCCAACTAGCAAATCATTCAGCCGGTCCCCCAACTAGCAAATCATTCAGCCAGTCCCCCAGCTAGCAAATCATTCAGCCCAACAGTCCCCCAACTAGCAAATCATTCAGCCGGTCCCCCAACTAGCAAATCATTCAGCCAGTCCCCCAGCTAGCAAATCATTCAGCCCAACAGTCCCCCAACTAGCAAATCATTCAGCCGGTCCCCCAACTAGCAAATCATTCTTTCCAACGTTGGTGATTCAGCTGCAGGGGTTTTCTAATTTCTCGTGGACGGACTTAGTATCGAGCATCTGACCAAATTACTCAAGATTTTAGTTCTGGGTTAACAGAGATTAAGGGGTAGCTAGAACCTTGAGAACAATGGTA
This sequence comes from Coregonus clupeaformis, assembly GCF_020615455.1. Taxonomy (NCBI): domain Eukaryota; kingdom Metazoa; phylum Chordata; class Actinopteri; order Salmoniformes; family Salmonidae; genus Coregonus; species Coregonus clupeaformis. The sequence goes on from NC_059196.1 coordinate 37,239,909, forward strand.
GCGATCTACAGTATTCATATATCTAATACAGCAACAACTGTTTCAGTGGTTAGTTAGTTACATTATTCAGATATCCTTCAGTAGCCTCCAACTGCTCTTAAACACTAGTAAAACTAAATGCATGCTTTTCAATCGAACGCTGCTGGCACCCGCCCACCCGACTAGAATCACCACTCTCGACGGGTCTGACCTAGAGTATGTGGACAACTACAAATACCTAGGTGTCTGGTTAGACTGTAAACTCAACTTCCAGACTCACATAAAGAATCTCCAATCCAAAGTTAAATCTAGAATCGGCTTCCTATTTCGCAACAAAGCCTCCTTCACTCATGCTGCCAAACATGCCCTCGTAAAACTGACTATCCTACCGATCCTTGACTTCGGCGATGTCATTTACAAAATAGCCTCCAACACTCTACTCAGCAAATTGGATGTAGTCTATCACAGTGCCATCCGTTTTGTCTCCAAAGCCCCATACACTACCCACCACTGTGACCTGTACGCTCTTGTTGGCTGGTCCTCACTACATGTTCGTCGTCAAACCCACTGGCTCCAGGCCATCTATAAATCACTGCTAGGCAAATCCCCGCCTTATCTTAGCTCATTGGTCACCATAGCAGCACCCATCCGTAGTCTGCGCTCCAGCAGGTATATCTCACTGGTCATTCCCAAAGCCAACACCTCCTTTGGCCGCCATTCCTTCCAGTTCTCTGCTGCCAATGACTGGAACGAATTGCAAAAATCTCTGAAGCTGGAGACTCTTATCTCCCTCAATAACTTTAAGCATCAGTTGTCAGAGCACCTTACCGATCACTGCACCTGTACACAGCCCATCTGAAATTAGCCCACCCAACTACCTCATCCCTATATTGTTATTTATTTTGCTCTTTTGCACCCCAGTATCTCTATTTGCACATAATCTCTTGCACATCTAGCATTCCAGTGTTAATACTATTGTAATTATTCTGCACTATAGCCTATTTATTGCCTTACCTCCATAACTTGCTACATTTGCACACACTGTATATATATTTTCTGTTGTATTTTTGACTTTATGTTTTTTTACCCCATATGTAACTCTGTGTTGTTTTTATTGCACTGCTTTGCTTTATCTTGGCCAGGTCGCAGTTGTAAATGAGAACCTGTTCTCAACTGGCTTACCTGGTTAAATAAAGGTGAAATAAAATAAATAAATAAAATCTCCTCTACGGTAACAACTTTTTCAGTGGTTAGCTAGCTACGGTATTCAGATATATCCTGTACCGTAATATCTTCCATCTTTAACTAGCTAGGACAATGTTTTTTATGCGAGTAAACCATACGACAGCTGTGATGGAAACAGGAAGTTTCGGTACAATTTTATGAATGCCAATAGGGAGTACAGGAGGGGACTAAGCACGCACCCCTGATCATTTGTTTGTTCGGCATGGTGGGATCGTTTTGTGTTGGTAAAATTAATTATGCAAGGAATGGCGGTGGAATCAAATTATTGATATAACAACCATCATATCGGAGTAAACTTGGAGTCATGCGATATGTAGTGTGGACCTCCCACTACGACTCGGGAAACCATGCAGTTTATTAGCCTACAGATTAAATAAATTATGATGAACTTCACAGGGTGGTGGCAACTTGAAAAATGTTTTTTAGAGTTAACCAGACAAGAAATGACAGGAGGAGATTGTATTGGCCAGTGATTTCAACTTGTGTATAATAAACCAGACAGGACAGACAGGAGGAGATTGTATTGGCTAGTGATTTAAAAGATCACTGAAGACAAATATTGTGTTTTCTGTCATTGTACTATCAATTACTTTGTTTGATGATGAGATGAGTTTACAAATCAAATCAAATATTATTTGTCACATGCGCCTAATACAACAGGTGTAGACCTCACCGTGAAATGCTTACTTACAATCCCTTAACCAACAATGCAGTTCAAGAAATAGAGTCAAGAAAATATTTACTAAATAAACTAAAGTAAAGAAATTTATGAAAAATAAAAAAGTTGCCAGCTAAATGCATTCGTCCAAAAACATCTGCATGTTGCCAGCTAAAAGCGTACGTCCATAAACATCTGCATGTTGCCAGCTAAATGCATATATAACAGTTGTTAAAGTACTTTGTGAATTTCACCAGGTTGATATATTAATATAGCATGTTGATGTGTTATTATGTATGCCTGCATCCTGGGAATAGGGGAGTGTGTACTTACGTTTTGCCCTGCCTGCTCCTCCTCAAATCATTTTGATGCACTATGAGGTAGGCTCGCTTTTTCTGTCGTCTTCAGAAAAGTTAGATTCCTTCAAGCACAAAGTCGTACACACAGTGTTTTGTTCATGAATGATGTTGTATATTTAGAGTTTACTCACGAGTGGATGGTATTGTTAAGATGCAATTGTAATTGTACTTTTTAGGAAGATATTAACATTCTGAATTCAACATGTGGTTACTAGCTAGCTAAGGTATTGTATGTGTGAACGATGGCTAGCTCCTCCACTGATCCCAGTTCAGTTCAACATGTGGTTACTAGCTAGCTAAGGTATTGTATGTGTGAACGATGGCTAGCTCCTCCACTGATCCCAGTTCAGTTCAACATGTGGTTACTAGCTAGCTAAGGTATTGTATGTGTGAACGATGGCTAGGCTCCTCCACTGATCCCAGTTCAGTTCAACATGTGGTTACTAGCTAGCTAAGGTATTGTATGTGTGAACGATGTATTTGTATTGTGCGTCTGTGTTGTAGAAAGAGGCGACAATGGACAGAACATGTTTGTGCTCTACAAATGTTTTGTATTTTCCTTTGGATGCAGAGAGAATTCTGATTCATTAAAACAGCCTGATCTCCGAAGTCCACGTCTATAGTCCCAATCAATCACACACAACGCAGAGCTACAGCGGGGCAGTACAGCGCCGGTTACATTGGGGCCTTCTAGACCCGGATTCATCGTCGATGGACGTCAGCTCAATCACCGCAGTCCTGCTGCTCTAGAGACACTGTTTACATCGAGGTACTCCTGCCTCCTTGTGGCGAAAAGCGGATCTGCAGTCTATTTTCTCTCCTGTTTATTTATTTTCTGAAAACGATGTATTGAGAGTGCTGTTTATGGTTAACTAATATAGAAGTGTGTTCATCAACAGAAATTTTAACATAACATTAGTGGTTTAGTGACATGGCATCTTATAATGGTGATGAGGAACCCAAATGCACTGCTGGGAGGGGGAGGTTTTTCTCATACCCTGATCAAGCCCCTGTAAAGCGTATAGGTGCAGTAGGTTCTCCCATGTTTTGCTCCACAAAAAATACTGATGAAAGCCCTTCATCTAGTGTTAATCAAAATGTCCCCATGGATGGTTTAGCTGAGCTGGTCACTCAGCTAGCCCGGGAAACAGGGAGCTCCATTAGGGAGGAAATGCAGAGTGGCAGGTCCAGCTCTCACGAGCCACCGGTACAGAGAAGATAAGTGATCATCACTCAGAGTCAGCAGGATATGTAGACCTCAGTAAAATGAAGTTCATCATGCAATCAGACATATAGAGGAGATGGTACAGACAAATACTCCATTCATGAATAGGGAGGAGTTGATGAGAATATACTTGAGGAGGAAGGGATGTCCTGTTGGGGAACAATCGGATGAGATGATTAGTCGACTATCTGGCAAAGCAAGAGACATGGTAAAGATACATTTATGCAATGAGACAACTGTTGATCCTAAAGAGAAGCCAGAGATTGTATTTTACATTCTGAAACAGAATTTCAGTGAATTGGCCTACTCATGCATGCCTTTAGCTGAGTTTTACAATACTAAACCTGTACCCGGAGAGGTTGTTATTGAGTATTGGGTTCGATTGAACAAGGCTGTAGATGTCACTGACGAGGGTCTTAAGAGACAATGTAAGAAGATTGACAGCTACAACTCTGCTGAGAAATGGACTGCGAGTGAAGTACAGGAGAGAATCTATGAACATGAACGCCGCAGAAAGGCCACCGTGTGTCATTCTACCGCTGTATCCTCAAAGCAAGTAACAGTACATCCCCAAACAACTCAGTTTGAAGGCGGGGCCGATGCTGGTGCGTGCAGTGACACTTCTCTCACGTCAAGCGCCAAACAAGATGGGCAGAGCGCAAGTATCGAGAGGCTCATTCACCTGCTTGAACGTACCTTAGAGAAGAGCATACCACCTGTTATGGTTTCACAGACACAGACCAGGGCGCCATCTTTCCCCTCCCAGCCCTTCAGGCGTAGGGAATGCAGGGTTTGTGGCTCAACAGATCACTACACTGTGATGTACTGTAGACATGAGAACCCTGTGCTTCTGGTGCTTTTCCCCCAGATCATTGGAAGTCAAATTGTCCAAAACAGGGGGAACGCTATGCCAATCCCGGCGGTGAGAGACGCCCACCACAGCAGCAACCGTTAAACTGACACGCCCACAGGTGAAGGGGGGAAATGTGGGTGTTCAACTGTCTACCCCCAGGAAAAATCTGATGATCTCGAGAAAACATATGAGATGTTGTGCTCTGATGCGAAAGAAGGAGAGAAAATTGTTATGTTAGGTTCACAAGAGGTTGAGGCTTTTTCAGATGTGTTTTACACCTCTGTGTCTGTAGATGGGAAAGTGCAGCTTAAGGGCATGCTTGACACTGGGTCTATGGCCTGTACATTGAGTGAACCTACTGAGCAGAGACTTTTGGAAGCAGGTGCCCTTCCTCAGCAATATCAGCCTCCTAAAGAGTTACTGTTAGTGGGTTGTGGGGGGAAGAAGGCCTCACCAAAGTGTTTCTATGACTTGGAGATGCAGATCTATGGGATTGATGTTAAAGTGCCCACCCTAGTTGTTCCTGGACAGCGTGGTGATCTTATCCTGGGATCGAACGTCATTAAGCATCTATTGCATGAGATGAAGGGCACTGATGAATACTGGAAGCTAGTCAACAACATGGATGGCCAGACTCACTCACCAGAGGGTGAGCAGTTTCTGCAGATGATGACTATGTTCATAAACATCTGCGTGTTTCTAGCTAAATGCATATGCCCATCAACATCTGCATGTTGCCAGCTAAATGCATACATACATAAACATTTGCATGTTGCCAGCTAAATGCATGCCTACATAAACATCTGCATGTTCCCAGCTAAAAGCATATGACCAAAAACATCTACATGTTGCCAGCTAAATGCATTAGTCCATAAACATCGGCATGTTGCCAGCTAAATGCATACGTCCATAAACATCTGCGTGTTTCTAGCTAAATGCATATGCCCATCAACATCTGCATGTTGCCAGCTAAATGCATACGTCCATAAACATCTGCATGTTGCCAGCTAAATGCATACATACATAAACATTTGCATGTTGCCAGCTAAATGCATGCCTACATAAACATCTGCATGTTGCCAGCTAAATGCATACATCCATAAACATCTGAGTGTTGCCAGCTAAATACATACGTCCATAAACATCTGCGTGTTGCCAGCTAAATGCATACGTCCATAAACATCTGCATGTTGCCAGCTAAATGCATACGTCCATAAACATCTGCATGTTGCCAGCTAAATGCATACATCCATAAACATCTGAGTGTTGCCAGCTAAATACATACGTCCATAAACATCTGCGTGTTGCCAGCTAAATACATACGTCCATAAACATCTTGCATGCAGGGAACAGCAGTATTTTTCTCCCTCATCAGCTCCATTATAACAAGCCGTTACAGGATTTCTCAGTAGTGGTGAGAGGGACATGGAGCTCAGAGGGAAAGGGTGTGCTGCAGATTATAGGCTTCCTACTGGGACTAGACCTACCAGAGGCATAATGACAGTCATCTCAATGGCTCTCTTGACTGTAATATAAACCATCCAACCATAACCTGAATAGTTATGCACGCTCAAGTTTTCTGTTTTTTTGTCTTATTTCTTGTTTGTTTCACAATAAAAAATATTTTGCATCTTCAAAGTGGTAGGCATGTTGTATAAATCAAATGCCACAAACCCCCCAAAAATCCATTGTAATTTCAGGTTGTAAGGCAACAAAATAGGACAAATGCCGAGGGGGGTGAATACTTTCACAAGCCACTGTATATGGCTCCAGACAGAAATGATTGCGTTTGAATCTGTATGACCAATTTCCCCCAAAATGTGTTTTAATTCAACCAGTCTCAGCTATTCAATTGTTGTAAAAATGGGATATTTGGAGATATAAGTGAGATTATCTTCAATCACAAATCACTCTCATTATGATGAGATCATAATACTGATTGCAGAAGAGACTCAACCAGCTGCCTCTGGCGTGGGCCCAATGTACTAATAAAGGTTTTGCAACAGGTTAAAGCTATTGGAAACTGAAAACGAATAGTTGAATCAGTAAACTGTGTACAAAACATTAGGAATACTTCAATATTTTATCTGTCCCATTCACCCTATAATATCTCATTATATTAGTGGCTACACTACTAATGGTATATTATTATTATTATTATTATTATTATTATTATTATTATTATTATTATTATTATTATTATTATATTAATGACAACCCTATCTTAAAATTACTGTGACAGTACATAAGGCAAGGAAGCAATACCGTCCTGATTTAGAGAGGGGCTCATATTGTCTCAGATGATTGAGATTCCCATATTTATTTCATATATTTCATAGGATGTAATTATTCCTGTACCATTTACAGCTTGACTCTGGGAATGATTTCTGACAATGTCCCCAGTTAGATTAGAAACACTGACGTGGGGATGACCGGTTTAGTATGTAGCTGGCATTCTCTTTCACAGTGTTAAAAAGTCCACACAAAGACATTATGTTGAGGTGCTTTGGTTTGAATCTGAGAACATCTAGTGGATGGATATTACAGCTTGTTCCAACTAATTCAAACACCACTTGTGACATCTGCTGGTGAACTGCTGTAGGACATCAGTCCATTTAGCAAGTACAGTATAAATACATGTGACCTCAAACAAAAATACTTTATTCCACAATGAAACAAGAAGACAATACAAGACCACTTCAAAGTTGATACAGAGAATGAATCTTATCTGACTTATTGCATACAGATACTACTGCATTTGATAATCAGTTAATCTGACGTCACCAAGGCTTAAAACAGGCCATTCAACAGACTGTTGATTAGAATATGTGGTCAATTAACACCCTACAGACACTAGTCTGGTGGTAATGGAGCCAGTAACCTGAGTGCTCTGTCACACTGGCCTGTCAACCTCTCTGCACGGCTATTTATAACACACAGACACACTGCAGAAGCTGATCAGAACGGTAAGACAGTAGTCAGATGCGCTTACTAACGTAGCACAGACTGACAGAGACAGAGGGACACAAAGAGAACCAGAGGGTGAGTGGGGGGTGATTCTGCTTATGTATCTGTTTCATTTTTATATGAAATATTACTGGGATGTATTTTGGTACTTTTGCTGCGCTACTATGATAAGAACATGTGTGTTTATGTCTATGAGTTAGATGAATACTGTTTTAAAGTGGTCAAGGACACAAGAGATGTGGACAGAATAATAGGATTATTTCAGGAGATGTAAAGGTCATGCCTATGGCCTTAATTAAGAGTTTGCAACTTTATGTTTTCTGTGGAGGATATAAAATGTAACGCTTGTTATTGTCTCTGCCAGTGGAGGCTGCTGAGGGGAGGATGGCTCATAATAATGGCTGGAACGGATCAAATGGAATGGCATCAAACACATGGAAACCATGGAAACCATGAGTTCGATGTTGTTCATACCTTTCCCACCTATTCCGCTCCTCCCATTACCACGTGCCCCTCCTCCCCAATGAATGTGCCACCAGCCTCCTGTGGTCTCTGCCTTTTGGTTCCAAGTATACGTTCCCATTGATCTATTTTCATTGATTTACTTTTTCAGATGGTGAAATTCTTCTCAACTGATACAATTTGTCGATATGGTGAGTGTATTTGATAAGATCTCGGTGTCAAACTACAAAGTTCATCATCAAACTACAAAGTTCACCAATCCCACACTGTAGGATATTCAACATGATTATCAAATATTACCCCGAGCCTGATACATCACCTCTCTCTCCCTCCGTAGGTGAATGGCAGTATGCCCCCCGAGCCTGATACATCACCTCTCTCTCCCTCCGTAGGTGAATGGCAGTATGCCCCCCGAGCCTGATACATGACCTCTCTCTCCCTCCGTAGGTGAATGGCAGTATGCCCCCCGAGCCTGATACATCACCTCTCTCTCCCTCCGTAGGTGAATGGCAGTATGCCCCCCGAGGGGCTCCATCAGCACTGTGAGAGCTGTTTCAGCCTGCACTGCCATGTCCCCTCTGTCTCCTGCCTGGTCATTACGTGCCGTCTGCATTGTGGCGCTGCCTTCCATACGTGTAAGGAGAAGGAGCACCAGTTACTGTGTCCCAATGAGATGGTCCCCTGCCTCAACGTTGACTACGGCTGTCCCATCACCATGCTCCGCCACAGGCTAGCCGAGCACCTGGAGGTCTGCCCCGCCAGCACCGTCATCTGCTCCCAGCAATGGATCCGCTTCCCAGTGTCAGACACAGAGTCTTGTATCTACAGGTATGTTGTGGTGTTTTATGGTGGCTGTGGTGTGTTGTGTTGTGGTGGCTGTGGTGTGTTGTGGTGGCTGTGGTGTGGTGTGTTGTGGTGGCTGTGGTGTGTTGTGGTGGCTGTGGTCTGTTGTGGTGGCTGTGGTGTGGTGTGTTGTGGTGGCTGTGGTGTGGTGTTTTATGGTGGCTGTGGTGTGTTGTGTTGTGGTGGCTGTGGTGTGTTGTGGTGGCTGTGGTGTGGTGTGTTGTGGTGGCTGTGGTGTGTTGTGGTGGCTGTGGTCTGTTGTGGTGGCTGTGGTGTGGTGTGTTGTGGTGGCTGTGGTGTGTTGTGGTGGCTGTGGTCTGTTGTGGTGGCTGTGGTGTGGTGGGGTGGCTGTGGTGTGGTGGGGTGGCTGTGGTGTGGTGGGGTGGCTGTGGTGTGTTGTGGTGGCTGTGGTCTGTTGTGGTGGCTGTGGTGTGGTGGGGTGGCTGTGGTGTGTTGTGGTGGCTGTGGTGTGATGTGGTGGCTGTGGTGTGGTGGGGTGGCTGTGGTGTGATGTGGTGTGGTGGGGTGTGGTGTATTTGTATTTGTATTTATTATGGATCCCCAATAGTTCCTGCCAAGGCAGCAGCTACTCTTCCAGGGGTCCAGCAAAATTAAGGCAGTTTTAAAATACATTACTTTAAGTTCACAACAGATTTCAAAACACACCAAGTGTGTGCCCTCAGGCCTCTACTCTACTACCACATATCTATAACACAAAATCCATGTGTACATGTGTGTATAGTGCGTATGTTATCGTGTGTGTGTGCATGTGTCTATGTTTGTGTTGCTTCACAGTCCCCGCTGTTCCATAATCCAGAAAATCACATTGTAGGATTTTTTCTGAATTTATTTGCAAATTATGGTGGAAAATAAGTATTTGGTGAATAACAAACGTTTCTCAATACTTTGTTATATACCCTTTGTTGGCAATGACTCAGGTCATTATATTCCTGAGTGGCGCAGTGGTCTAAGGCACTGCATCGCAGTGCTAACTGTGCCACTAGAGATCCTGGTTCAAATCCAGGCTCTGTCGCGACCGGGAGACTCATGGGCGGCGCACAATTGGCCCAGCGTCGTCCAGGGTAGGGGAGGGAATGGCCGGCAGGGATGTAGCTCAGTTGATAGAGCATGGTGTTTGCAACGCCAGGGTTGTGGGTTTGATTCCCACGGGGGGGCAGTATAAAAAAAGATGTATTCACTAACTGTAAGTCGCTTTGGATAAGAGCGTCTGCTAAATGACTAAAATGTAATGTAAATGTCAAACATTTTCTGTAAGTCTTCACAAGGTTTTCACACACTGTTGCTGGTATTTTGGCCCATTCCTCCATGCAGATCTCCTCTAGAGCTGTGATGTTTTGGGGCTGTCGCTGGGCAACACAGACTTTCAGCTCCCTACAAAGATTTTCTATGGGGTTGAGATCTGGAGACTGGCTAGGCCACTCCAGGACCTTGAAATGCTTCTTACGAAGCCACTCCTTCGTTGCCCGGGCGGTGTGTTTGGGATCATTGTCATGCTGAAAGACCCAGCCACGTTTCATCTTCAATGCCCTTGCTGATGGAAGGAGGTTTTCACTAAAAATCTCACGATACATGGCCCCATTCATTCTTTCCTTTACACGGATCAGTCGTCCTGGTCCCTTTGCAGAAAAACAGCCCCAAAGCATGATGTTTCCACCCCCCTGCTTCACAGTAGGTATGGTGTTCTTTGGATGCAACTCAGCATTCTTTGTCCTCCAAACACGATGAGTTGAGTTTTTACCAAAAAGTTCTATTTTGGTTTCATCTGACCATATGACATTCTCCCAATCCTCTTCTGGATCATCCAAATGCTCTCTAGCAAACTTCAGACGGGCCTGGACATGTACTGGCTTAAGCAGGGGGACACGTCTGGCACTGCAGGATTTGAGTCCCTGGCGGCGTAGTGTGTTACTGATGGTAGGCTTTGTTACTTTGGTCCCAGCTCTCTGCAGGTCATTCACTAGGTCCCCCCGTGTGGTTCTGGGATTTTTGCTCACCGTTCTTGTGATCATTTTGACCCCACGGGGGTGAGATCTTGCGTGGAGCCCCAGATCGAGGGGAGATTATCAGTGGTCTTGTATGTCTTCCATTTCCTAATAATTGCTCCCACAGTTGATTTCTTCAAACCAAGCTGCTTACCTATTGCAGATTCAGTCTTCCCAGCCTGGTGCAGGTCTACAATTTTGTTTCTGGTGTCCTTTGACAGCTCTTTGGTCTTGGCCATAGTGGAGTTTGGAGTGTGACTGTTTGAGGTTGTGGACAGGTGTCTTTTATACTGATAACAAGTTCAAACAGGTGCCATTAATACAGGTAACGAGTGGAGGACAGAGGAGCCTCTTAAAGAAGAAGTTACAGGTCTGTGAGAGCCAGAAATTGTGCTTGTTTGTAGGTGACCAAATACTTATATTCCACCATAATTTGCAAATAAATTCATAAAAAATCCTACAATGTGATTTTCTGGATTTTCTTTTCTCAATTTGTCTGTCATAGTTGACGTGTACATATGATGAAAATTACAGGCCTCTCTCATCTTTTTAAGTGGGAGAACTTGCACAATTGGTGGCTGACAAAATACTTTTTTCCCCACTGTACATCCCAGGGCCAGCTGTGCTGCCCTGTTCTGAGCCAATTGTCCCTAAGTCCCTCTTTGTGGCACCTGACCACATGACTGAACAGTAGTCCAGGTGCGACAAAACTAGTTCCTGTAGGACCTGCCATGTTGATAGTGCTGTTAAGAAGGTTGAGCAGCACTTTATTATGGACATACTTCTCCCCATCTTAGCTGCTGTTGTATCAACATGTTTTGACCAAGACAATTTACAATCCAGGGTTACCCCAAGCAGTTTAGTCACCTCAACTTGCTCAATTTCCACATTAATAAATTACAAGATTTAGTTGAGGTTTAAGGTTTAGTGAATGATTTGTTCAAAATACAATTCTTTTAGTTTGTGAAATATTTAGGACTAATTTATTCCGTGCCATCCATTCTGAAACTAACTGCAGCTCTTTGTTAAGTGTTGCTGTCATTTCAGTTGCTGTAGTAGCTGACGTGTATAGTGTAGAGTCACCTGCATACATAGACACACTGGCTTTACTCAAAGCCAGTGGCATGTCGTTAGTAAAGATTGAAAAAAGTAAGGGGCCTAGACAGCTGCCCTGGGGAATTCCTGATTCTACCTGGATTATGCTGTAGAGGCTTCCACTAAAGAACACCCCCTGTGTACCCCCTGTGTTCTGTTAGACAGGTAACTCTTTATCCACAATATAGCAGGGGGTGTAAAGCCATAACAAATACGTTTTTCCAGCAGCAGACTATGATTGATAATGTCAAAAGCCGCACTTAAGTCTAACAAAACAGCATCCACAATATTTGAATCATTAATTTCTCTCAGCCAATCATCAGTCATTTGTGTAAGTGCTGTGCTTGTTGAATATCCTTCCCTATAAGTGTGCTGAAAGTCTGTTGTCAATTTGTTTACTGTAAAATAGCATTGTATCTGGTCAAACACATTATTTTCCCAAAGTTTATTGAGGATTGGTAACAGGCTGATTGGTCGGCTATTTGAGCCAGTAAAGGGGGCTTTGCTATTCTTAGGTAGCGGAATTACTTTTGCTTCCCTCCAGGCCTGAGGGCACACACTTTCTAGTAGGCTTAATTGAAGAGATGGCAAATAGGAGTGGCAATATCGTCCGCTATTATCCTCAGTCATTTTCCATCCAAGTTGTCAGACCCCTCTTCCGCACTCACTTTACGGAATTCAAAATTACAATGCTTGCATTTCATACTTTGATCAGTTATACTTGGATGTGTAGTGTCAGCATTTGTTGCTGGCATGTCATGCTTAAGTTTGCCAATCTTGCCAATGAAAATAATTGGACATATAAACGGGTTTTGTGATGAACGAACCATCTGATTCAATTAATGATAGGGCTGAGTTTGCCTTTTTTCCCAAAATGTCATTGAAGGTGCTCCAAAGCTTTTTACTATCATTCTATATGTCATTTATCTTTGTTTCATAGTGTAGTTTCTTCTTCTTTTTATTCAGTTTAGTCACATGATTTCTCAATTTGCAGTACGTTTGCCAATATATTGTGCAGCCAGACTTATTTGCCATTTATTTTGCCTCATCCCTCTCAACCATACAATTTTTCAATTCCTCATCAATCCAAAGAGATTTAACCGTTTTTACAGTCATTTTCTTAATGGGTGCATGCTTATTAGTAACTGGAATAAGCAATTTCATAAATGTGTCAAGTGCAGTGTCTGTTTGCTCCTCATTACTCACCACGGACCAACAAATATTATTTACATCAACAACATAGGAATCACTACAGAACGTATTGTATGACCTCTTATACACTATATTAGGCCCAGCCTTTGGAACTTTGGTTTTCCTAGATATGGCTACTATATTGTGATCAATACATCCAATGGATCTGGATACTGCTTTAGAGCAGATTTCTGCAGCATTAGTAAAGATGTGATCAATACATGTTGATGATTTCATTCCTGTGCTGTTTGTAACTACCCTGGAAGATGGATTGATAATCTGAACCAGGTTGTAGGCGCTAGTTACAGTTTGAAGATTTTTCTTGAGTGGGCAGCTTGATGAAAGCCAGTCAACATATAAATCACCCAGAAAATATACCTCTCTGTTGATATCACATACCTTATCAAGCATTTCACACATATTATCCAGATACTGACTGTTAGCACTTGGTGGTCTATAGCAGCTTCCCACCAGAATGGGCTTTAGGTGAGGCAGATGAACCTGTAGCTATATTACTTCAACAGTATTTAGCATGAGATCCTCTCTAAGCTTTACAGGAATGTGGTTCTGAATATAAAAAGCAACACCTCCACCATTGGCATTTCTGTCTTTTCTGTAGATATTATAACCATGTATTGCTACCACTGTATCATCAAAGGTATTATCTAACTGAGTTTCAGAGATAGTCAGAATATGAATGTCATCTGTTATTAGCAAGTTAGTAATTTCATGAACCTTGTTTCTTAATCTACATATGTTAACATGGGCTATTTTGAGCACTTTTCTGGGATGCTTGATTGTTTTCATTGCTTTACTGGGAAGCTTAGCAGCAGTAGATATGCTCATGTTATTTATGTTAGTGCAGGATGAGCTGCACACAGTGGACTTCCTACTAGTGCACACCACCTCAGTGCTAACAGTATTACTCTGGTTCATAGGCACATGATTACTGCATACAATAGCTGTAGGATCAGCAGAGGCATTCAGGGCAGTTAGAGGGACATAAATTAGGTTACTTACATTGTGTCTAGCAACGCCCCTGGTATAATATACATTTTCTGAAGCATTATGACAACTCAGCGACACAATGGTAGGGATTATCTGAGCTGGGCTTGGGTCATTGATGTGCTTTGTTGTGCTGTGTTGCTGTGGTGTGTTGTTGTGTGTTGTGGTGTGTTGTGGTGTGTTGTGGTGTGCTATGTCATGTTATGTTACTGTGTGGACTCCCACTGGGACGTCAATTCAACGTCTATTCCACATTGGTCCAATGTTTATTCAAGCAGTGTGCGCCCAGTGGGCTGTGTCACAATTTGAATATTGAATACTGAATACTGAAATGAATACTGGGACTGAGACAGATCAACATAGAGAAACGAAGACACTGTGTTCTATGTTTCGTGAAAACATATTGATGATTCTGCTGCTGATGCAATAAAAGATGTAAAAGGAGTTAGCTGCTATTTACTGCTATTACTACAGGACCACCCTGGCTGACCCTGAGAAGCAGCTGAACGTGTCCATGGCCCTGAGAGACCAGGAGCTCCTCTTCAGATGCCTCAAGATGAAGACCGTCTTCCCTGAGCTGATGGTGAAGGTAATACTGTGTCTATGTACATGTTTTTGTTAATAGTTTAGTAAAGTTTTCTAGCTTTGTTGTCTTCTTTCTGAAGGTGGAAGAAGAACCTGCTCAGAAAGAGATAGATATAGGGGTCACCAGCTCTGCAGGTGAAGGTCGTAGTTCATTAGACCCCAGTGAAGCAATGGAGGATGGCGATAATGGTCATGGAGATAGTTTGGAGCTCGAGCTGGAGCTGCAGAAGGAACTGAGTCAGGAGGAAAGGGAGGCCTTGGCCAAGAACAAGGACGTGGCTACTCTCCAGAACTACAGCTCCAACAAGGCCATGTTCAGAAAGGAGATGAAAGGATGCGAACAAACCATTAAAAACACGGAAAATAAGCTGAATCCCAGTGAAGAAGAGAAAGCAAATGGTCATAGAGAGACAGAAGGAACACCCAGCTTATCAAATGGTCATAGAGAGATGGATGGGGATGGATCATCCAAGGAGTGCCAGGAGAATGGAGCCACCGCAAGTGCTGTGGATGTCACCAGGTCTGGCCTTGCACCGTGGCAGGACGGGGTCATGGAGAGACTGCGTAGAGAGGTCACCACTGCAGACTACAACATGTATCTGGTCCACCATGGAGCTATGCTGATCAACTTTGGTCAGCTTGATGCCTGCACCCCGAGGGACAAGGACTTTGTTTACGGAAAGCTGGAGCCCATCGAGGTTCAAACTGTCAGAACGTTCAACGTTCCCTCGAGCTACCGGCCGAAACGGATTCACATGAACGACCCTTGGTCACCGATGGTCAACCAAAGTGTTGACACGTCAGATCTAGGCGTGTCCGTAGAAGATCTTCCGAAGTGTGATGAAGTCAATGCAACTTTGTTGTGCTTCTTGGAGAAAGAGCTAAAGGGCCACAACATCTCAGAGGGTGGAGGAGCAGACGGCCTCTATGTAGACGTCGGAACACAGACTTACAACTTTCCATCTGCGCCGTTCAAACCTGAAGCCTCGCTGGCGGACATCATCACAGACCAACACAAAGGCCTCTATGTCCAGATCCAAACTGAGGACATCACCAGAAGACACAACTTTACCAACTCTGCCTTTAGTTACCTCTGTGGCCACGTCTTCCGCCGCGACGAGTACCACACTCACTTCGAGAACGTGCACTTGGACATCCAGTCCTGCCTGAACGGCTGGTTCGAGCAGCGCTGCCCTCTAGCGTACCTGGGCTGCAACTACAGCCAGAGGAGGTTCCATCCAGCAGGTCAGAGAGCCACGGTCATCTACCGCCAGGATCTCAGCACCTTAACCCTTAAACCAGATGGCCACTTGATACTGTCCGACTCTGAGAAGACCATCACCTCTGACAGGAAGCATCCCCGTAAGCTAGACCCGTTGAGCAGACTTCCCTTTGAGATCCTCCAGCACCTGGCAGGGTTCCTGGACAGCTTTAGCCTGTCCCAGCTGTCCCAGGTGTCCCAGCTGATGAGGGAGGTGTGTGTCACACTGCTAAAGGAGAGGGGGATGGTCTATCTGAAATGGGAGAAGAAGACCTACTCCCATGGAGGGTCTTCATGGAAATGCAGAAAAAAGGTGAGTATGTTGCTGTTTCTTTTGTTTACTATAAGAGACTATTGTTGTGTTATTACATTGTTTGTCTTATACTGTCTGGTATAGAGTCCATGGTCATTGAATGTAAATGAAACACAAACAGAAAGTGTCTTAATAGAGTGCGGGGCCACTACGTGCCAGAATGCACCTTGGCATGGATTCTACAAGTGTCTCAAATTCTATTGGAGGGATGCAGCACCATTCTTCCACCAGAAATTCTATCATTTGGTGTTTTGTTGATGGCGGTGGAAAACGCTGCTCTCAGGCGCTGCTACAGAATCTCCCGTAAATGTTCACACACACACACGCTCGCACGCACGCACACACGCACACACACACACACACACACACACACACACACACACGCACACACACACTATCCCCATATTCTCCTTTGAGACCCCTCTTTCAAAGTCACTGATAGCCATGGTAGCCAAAATAATGGGCATCTGGGCATTTTTATACATGACCCTAAGCATGATGGGATATTAATTGCTTAATTAACTCAGGAATCACACCTGTGCAGAAGCACCTGGTTTCAATATACTTTGTATCCCTCATTTACTCAAATGTATCCTTTGTTTTGGCAGTTACCTGTCTATACCGTATATATATATATATATGTGGCGGCAGGTAGCTTAGTGGTTAAGAGCGTTGTGCCAGTAACCGAAAGGTCTCTGGTTCTAATCCCCGAGACGACTAGGTGAAAAATCTGTCGATGTGCCCTTGAGCAAGGCACTTAACCCTAATTGCTCCTGTAAGTCGCTCTGGATAAGAGCATCTGCTAAATGACTTATTATATATATATATATATATATAAATCAGTAAGATACATACATACAGGACCTGTGAATGTTGGCCTATTGGTCCTACCATAGACTTTCAATGGAAAGTGAAAGGCAGAATGAACATGTGTTTGGTTATAAACATGTCACTGGTTCTAAACAAAGCCAAAGGTTCACACGTACTCTCTTGTTGTTTGGTCCCACCATATGATTTAGTGCTGTCTTCTGACCCACCAGGTGGATGGGTCCGATCAGTCACTGTGGGATAGCATAGTTACCAGGTCACCCTAATATGGCTGCCCAGTCCTATATGGCATCCAGCCAAATTCTCTACATCTCTTCTGGACAGAAAAATGGTTCCAGCCTAGTCCTAGTTTGCGTCCCAATCGCACCCTATTTCCTATAACGTGAACTACTGGTCAAAAGTAGTGCACTGTGTAGGTAATAGGGTACCGTTTGGGACACAGACTAAATCTCTCCTGGAAAGAAAGATGGTTACAGCCTTGTCCTAGGCTGTCGCAACTGGCACCCTATTCCCTATATAGAGCTATAGGTCCTGGTCAAAGTAGTGCACTATGTAGGGAATAGGGTGCCGTTTGGGATGCATTTCTAGTCCAATGACAGCTGTTGCATTGTAAAGAGCCCACTGACTACTCCCTGTATTCCTCTCTGACACGATTATGAGTTGAATTACCCATCCCAGTGTTTGGCACCAGCCAATCCGAGAGAGAGAGAGAGCCTGTCTGTGTGGCCACGGGAACAGCCAATCAGAGAGAGAAAGCCTGTCTGTGTGGCCACGGGAACAGCCAATCAGAGAGAGAGAGAGAGCCTGTCTGTGTGGCCACGGGAACAGCCAATCAGAGAGAGAGAGAGCCTGTCTGTGTGGCCACGGGAACAGCCAATCAGAGAGAGAAAGCCTGTCTGTGTGGCCACGGGAACAGCCAATCAGAGAGAGAGAGAGAGCCTGTCTGTATGGCCACGAGAACAGCCAATCAGAGAGAGAGAAAGCCTGTCTGTGTGGCCACAGGACAAAGGGCATGCCAATGATATCAGCGGTCTGGAACGCCACCAGGCCCTTGTTCCTAGTCAGCTCTGCCACACTAACGACTCAGTTATCTCATAATGGGCTCCAGCCCAAATGGTACCCTAGTCCCTTTGTAGTGCATTTCTTTTGACCAAGGCCTGTAGGGAATAGCATGCCATCTGGGATACAGACCCCAGGTTGCTAGACGGCAGGAACTCCATACATATCAATGGAAACAGTATAAACCTGCATATGGATAAACCAGATTATTGTGCTACCAATGTAATAGAGCTTCACATCAATATATACCATGCATCACAACTTATTATACTAACATTACATTTTACTAAGAGGTTTTTCTGAACACATGGCTCCAGAGGTTATAGAGTTTAGAGGTTTTCCTGACCACATGGCTCCAGAGGTTATAGAGTTTAGAGGTTTTCCTGGTCAGATCACAGGACAACCTCCTGGACCTATTCTGACCTATTCTCTCTCTCTCTCTCTCTCTCTCTCTCTCTCTCTCTCTCTCTCTCTCTCTCTCTCTCTCTCTCTCTCTCTCTCTCTCTCTCTCTCTCTCTGTTTCTCTCTGTCGCTTTGGTTTCCTAAGGTGTGGGAGTTTAGCAGTCTGTTTTCCAAGGTGGACAGGTGGTGCTTTGACGATGTCCCCTCCATGTCTGAGCACCTGAAGGTCTGCCCTTTCTACCAGAGAGAGGAGCTCAGTCAGCCTGTAGAGCTAGCCGGTATGGAGGGGTCCAGAGAGAGACCCCAGCGCCAGAGTCTACTGGACCTGCTCCAGGACCCATAATGGACATTATGAGGAGGCGGTAGGTAGCCCAGCGACTAAGGAGTTGGACCGGTAGCCGAAAGGTCACCAATCTGAATCCTGGGCTAAACTATGTACTAATTATTAATAAAATATTTTAATCCCCTAATCTACACCAGGGGTTGGAACCGGTTCAGGGATTTTTCTTTTTCTTTCTAGGAACAGAATCAGAACCGGGAACGAAAGTGATCTATAGTGTTACGGAACAGAAATGTAATTTTAAAAGTATGGGAAGCAGTTAATACGGTTCTTTTACGTTCCGGGCATTTTTTTCAGTCCCACATTAAACACAACAAGGTGCCTATGCAAAGCCACTCTGTCCCTCAGAAACGTATTCCTGTCTCTGTCTGCCAGCTGAACATCTGTCTCTGTCTGCCAGCTGAACACCTGTCTCTGTCTGCCAGCTGAACACCTGTCTCTGTCTGCCAGCTGAACACCTGTCTCTGTCTGCCAGCTGAACATCTGTCTCTGTCTGCCAGCTGAACATCTGTCTCTGTCTGCCAGCTGAACATCTGTCTCTGTCTGCCAGCTGAACATCTGTCTCTGTCTGCCAGCTGAACACCTGTCTCTGTCTGCCAGCTGAACATCTGTCTCTGTCTGCCAGCTGAACACCTGTCTCTGTCTGCCAGCTGAACATCTGTCTCTGTCTGCCAGCTGAACGCCTGTCTCTGTCTGCCAGCTGAACGTCTGTCTCTGTCTGCCAGCTGAACGTCTGTCTCTGTCTGCCAGCTGAACGTCTGTCTCTGTCTGCCAGCTGAACGCCTGTCTCTGTCTGCCAGCTGAACACCTGTCTCTGTCTGCCAGCTGAACGTCTGTCTCTGTCTGCCAGCTGAACATCTGTCTCTGTCTGCCAGCTGAACGTCTGTCTCTGTCTGCCAGCTGAACATCTGTCTCTGTCTGCCAGCTGAACACCTGTCTCTGTCTGCCAGCTGAACATCTGTCTCTGTCTGCCAGCTGAACACCTGTCTCTGTCTGCCAGCTGAACACCTGTCTCTGTCTGCCAGCTGAACGTCTGTCTCTGTCTGCCAGCTGAACACCTGTCTCTGTCTGCCAGCTGAACACCTGTCTCTGTCTGCCAGCTGAACATCTGTCTCTGTCTGCCAGCTGAACACCTGTCTCTGTCTGCCAGCTGAACACCTGTCTCTGTCTGCCAGCTGAACGTCTGTCTCTGTCTGCCAGCTGAACACCTGTCTCTGTCTGCCAGCTGAACATCTGTCTCTGTCTGCCAGCTGAACACCTGTCTCTGTCTGCCAGCTGAACATCTGTCTCTGTCTGCCAGCTGAACACCTGTCTCTGTCTGCCAGCTGAACACCTGTCTCTGTCTGCCAGCTGAACATCTGTCTCTGTCTGCCAGCTGAACATCTGTCTCTGTCTGCCAGCTGAACACCTGTCTCTGTCTGCCAGCTGAACATCTGTCTCTGTCTGCCAGCTGAACACCTGTCTCTGTCTGCCAGCTGAACATCTGTCTCTGTCTGCCAGCTGAACATCTGTCTCTGTCTGCCAGCTGAACACCTGTCTCTGTCTGCCAGCTGAACACCTGTCTCTGTCTGCCAGCTGAACGTCTGTCTCTGTCTGCCAGCTGAACATCTGTCTCTGTCTGCCAGCTGAACATCTGTCTCTGTCTGCCAGCTGAACATCTGTCTCTGTCTGCCAGCTGAACATCTGTCTCTGTCTGCCAGCTGAACGTCTGTCTCTGTCTGCCAGCTGAACATCTGTCTCTGTCTGCCAGCTGAACATCTGTCTCTGTCTGCCAGCTGAACGTCTGTCTCTGTCTGCCAGCTGAACGTCTGTCTCTGTCTGCCAGCTGAACACCTGTCTCTGTCTGCCAGCTGAACATCTGTCTCTGTCTGCCAGCTGAACATCTGTCTCTGTCTGCCAGCTGAACATCTGTCTCTGTCTGCCAGCTGAACATCTGTCTCTGTCTGCCAGCTGAACACCTGTCTCTGTCTGCCAGCTGAACACCTGTCTCTGTCTGCCAGCTGAACATCTGTCTCTGTCTGCCAGCTGAACATCTGTCTCTGTCTGCCAGCTGAACACCTGTCTCTGTCTGCCAGCTGAACACCTGTCTCTGTCTGCCAGCTGAACATCTGTCTCTGTCTGCCAGCTGAACATCTGTCTCTGTCTGCCAGCTGAACATCTGTCTCTGTCTGCCAGCTGAACATCTGTCTCTGTCTGCCAGCTGAACGTCTGTCTCTGTCTGCCAGCTGAACGTCTGTCTCTGTCTGCCAGCTGAACATCTGTCTCTGTCTGCCAGCTGAACATCTGTCTCTGTCTGCCAGCTGAACACCTGTCTCTGTCTGCCAGCTGAACATCTGTCTCTGTCTGCCAGCTGAACATCTGTCTCTGTCTGCCAGCTGAACATCTGTCTCTGTCTGCCAGCTGAACACCTGTCTCTGTCTGCCAGCTGAACACCTGTCTCTGTCTAACAGCTGAACATCTGTCTCTGTCTGCCAGCTGAACATCTGTCTCTGTCTGCCAGCTGAACATCTTTGCCAGTGTGTGTGCGTGTGTCACCCTCCCAAGCACAGGCTACTGTAGCCTACTGATGTTTCAAGCGAAATTCAGAAATTAGGGAGAGATGTCCATGGTGTTGGATTAACTTTTTCAATGCTAGTTACAGATACTATAGTTATTACATTTCACATCGGCTATATTAACTGCATCAAGGTAAGACGGGCTAATTCTGGTGCCGCTCTGCACACACAATCTTGTTAGCTAGCTAGCTCTGGTCCAACGTTAAACTTTTGGAAGTTCAGACTTTCAAAGTTCCTCCATAGAAGCCTAATTCAGATAATACATGTCATAACAAGATGCGCTTCAAGCCACCCTCTCTTGCTCTCTTCCCTCTCGCAAAATTTCAGTCGCATCCTACGCTTGTCTGTCCATCGTGCAAACAACTAGGCTATAGCTGCCCGCTCCGTAGCAAGCTGCTCTACCCACGCTGATTGGTGAAGTCATTTAATGTTGAGCTAATATATATAAAAATAAAATAAATGATTTCAGAGGTTTAAAAATGAACAGAAAGAAACGATATAAACCAGTATGTTTTGGTGGTTTGACCCGGTTCAGAACTTTATTTTGGTGGTTTGACCTGGTTCAGAACTTTATTTTGGTGGTTTGACCCAGTTCAAAACTTTATTTTGGTGGTTTGACCCGGTTCAGAACTTTATTTTGGTGGTTTGACCCGGTTCAGAACTTTATTGTGGTGGTTTGACCCGGTTCAGAACTTTATTTTGGTGGTTTGACCCGGTTCAGAACTTTATTTTGGTGGTTTGACCCAGTTCAGAACTTTATTTAGGTGATTTGACCCGGTTCAGAACTTTATTTTGGTGGCTTGACCCGGTTCAGAACTTTATTTTGGTGGTTTGACCCGGTTCAGAACTTATATTGCAGGTCGGAACAGTGGAACGGAACAAAAACAATTATGGTTTTGTTCAGAATGAAACGATTGGAAAATAATTTTGGTTCCAACCCCCTGCTATATATACTTTGTAAACATTTCTAAATGACTTGTTACTCCCCAAAAGCCACGTTAGTAGACAATACCTGATTCTTCACCAATAGCTAATAAAATGGTGAATTCTAAGAACTCTGCACTTGAACCGGAAGCATATGTGCAGTGCTACGGTATGGCTGTTTAACACTAGAATAGCCGGGCCTCAACAAATTCAAAATTATTATTATTTAATGATGTTACTGTTCCTATGCCAATATGTTTTTACTCTGTGCCAGACAAGGGATATGGCTTGAAGATGTACCTCAATCCAGGGATGGAAGGTGTCAATGTACTATTAATAATCCCATTATCCGAGCCACAAAATCAAAAACATAGGCACATTGTTTTTCATTAAACTAACTTTTTTCGTCAACATACAAGGCTAGCTAATGTGAAAGCAGCCAATTGGATTCCACAACACTTCCGGCAGCATTTTTTGATTAGGGGCTGCAAACTAGCTGTGGCGTGTTTTCATGGATGATATTTGGCCCAATAAAAACATTTAAATTATAAAAACGTTTCTCTTTTGTCTCTCTGTGTTTTCATAATTTTCTCACCGGAGAAATCATCAGAGCAGAAACAGCGCCCCCTCTGTCTCAGTATGTATATCTGATGCTGTTTGGACCAAAAAAGTATGACATGTTGCCGCCGTAGCATTTGATTGATTGATGCCAGCAAGCATTTGGCCTCCATTTTATGAAAATTTTTTATAAAAAAATTAGCCAATCAGCATTGAGCTGAGCTCAACTGTGGGTAGTCCTGACTTAGTTCTCTGTACAGGCCAATGCTAGCTAAATCGGCCCTTTCCTAACATGCTGACCAAACCGGGTCCAACTCATGCAGTCACGTGCGCATGAGGTCATTGGACTGCCTTCATTTTCTTCCTGTGTAAAGCCATCACGGCCGTGTGGTTGTTGCTGAGGATCATTAGTAACAGTTGATCATATATTTTATTAATGACATGTTGGCAAATACTGTTTATGGAGAACAGAGAACAGACCGAGCTGTAACAGTTTGAATCTGACACATGGCGCAATACTTTTTTATATATTTATTTTATTTTTGGGGTAGATCAGCTTAATATTGCAGATAGATTGTATCTTCTATCAATGTAAATGTCTGCATCACTTCCAATCCCCCATGTTTTTTATATATATACTCCCCTTTATTACTTTTCAACCCCACCATCCTTTCCCTACTTGGGGTAAGTTAGTGAACAACAATGCCCAGGCCTCTACTTCCGGTCTATACTTACTATCTACACCTTATGGACAGAGTTAATTTTACAATATTTCTATTATATATATATATATATATATATATATATATATATATATATATATATATATATATATATATACATATACTACTTCCAGCTTATACTTACTATCTACATTTTATGGACACTGTCACGATCGTCAGGGAGAGAAGTAGACCAATGCGCAGCGTGTTGAACGAACATGTTTAGACTTTATTTAATTAAAGCACGAACAAAACAATAAACGACTCGTAACGTCCAACGGTAACAATGACCGACACGGAACAAAAACCCACAAACATAAAGGGAAAAACAGACAGTTTAAATATGGCTCCCAATCAGAGACAACCAGCCAACAGCTGACACTCGTTGCCTCTGATTGGGAGTCACTCAGGCAAACATAGAAAATGAAGAACTAGAACCCCCAACATAGAAAATAAACACATAGAATGAACACACCCTGGCTCAACAAATAGAGTCCCAGAGCCAGGGTGTGACAGTACCCCCCCCCCTAAAGGCGCGGACTGCGACCGCGCCTCAATATGAGCAAAACAGGGGAGGGCTGGGTGGGCATTCCTCCTCGGTGGCGGTTCTGGCTCCGGGCTTGCCCACCACCCTCCAACAAACCCCCCATAGCGCCCCTGGTCCGGTCTGGCCCCGCTGGCTGGAGCTGGACTGGACGTAGCAGGAGCGGTGAGCTTCAACTCCGTAGTGGAGCCGTTGACCGGTACCTGGTTAGGCACCGGTGACCCAGGCACGGGTTGTGCCGGACAGACGACGCGCACCCCTGGCTTGGTGCATGAGGCAGGAAAGGACCGGACCTGGCTGACGATCGCACCCCTGGCTTGGTGCGTGGAGCAGCAACGGGCCGGACCGGGCTGACGATACGCACCCCTGGCTTGGTGCGTGGGCCGAACGGGCCTCACCGGACTGACGACTCGCACCCCTGGCTTGGTGCGTGGATCAGCAACGGCCGGACCGGGCTGACGATGCGCACTCCCTGGCCTGGTGCGTGGAGCCGAACGGGCCTCACCGGACTGACGACTCGCACCCCTGGCTTGGTGCGAGTAGCAGGAACGGGCTGGACCAGGCTGACGACTCGCACCCCTGGCTTGGTGCGAGTGACAGGAACTGGCTGAACCAGGCTGACGACTCGCACCCCTGGCTTGGTGCGAGTGGCAGGAACAGGCCGGGCCGGGCTGGCGACGCGCACCGTATACTTGGTGCGAGTGGCAGGAACAGGCCGGGCCGGGCTGGCGACGCGCACCGTATACTTGGTGCGAGTGGCAGGAACAGGCCGGGCCGGGCTGGCGGCGCGCACCGTATACTTGGTGCGAGTGGCAGGAACAGGCCGGGCCGGGCTGGCGACGCCGCACCGTAGACTTGGTGCGAGTGGCAGGAACAGGCCGGGCCGGGCTGGCGACGCGCACCGTAGACTTGGTGCGAGTGGCAGGAACAGGCCGGGCCGGGCTGGCGACGCGCACCGTAGGCTTGGTGCGTGGAGCAGGGACAGGCCGGACTGGGCTGGCGACGCTCACCGTAGGCTTGGTGCGTGGAGCAGGGACAGGCCGGACTGGGCTGGCGACGCACACCGTAGGCTTGGTGCGTGGAGCAGGAACAGGCCGAACCGGGCTGTGGAGACGGATAGGAGTCCTGGAGTGAAGAGCGGCCACAACCCGTCCTGGCTGAATGCCTACCCTCACACACTCTGTGTGAGGCATCCGCACAGGACGTACAGGGCTGTCTACCCGTACTGGCATAACAGCACGTGACACTGGAGCAGGATATCCGGGACCGCGGAGAGGCATTGGAGACCACGAGCGTTGAGCCGGCACACTCCGTCCTGGCTGCATACCCGCCTTCGCACGACACGTGCGGGCGCTCGCACAGGACGTACAGGACTATGCCGGACCACTCGTGGCACAGAACGCCGCTCCGCATACCGCGGAACCTGCCCCGTCCCCATGCTGCCATGCCTGAGTACGGGACGTTGGTTCCGCTCTCCTTCCAGGCTCCGCCAACCTGCCTTCTGGTCCCCCAAACCCGGTGGCCTCCTCTCCAAATCGCCCTGTGGCAGCCTCCTCCTGCCCAGCCGCCCATGCCGTGTGCCCCCCCCTAAAAATGTTTTGGGGTTGCCTCTCGTCCTTCCGACGATGACACTGCTGACGCCGCTGCTCCTCTCTCGCCAGGGCCTTAATCCTTGCCCATGGCCCTTTGCCCCCGAGCATGTCCTCCCAGGACCACGATTTGCCCACCTGGGCCATCGCCAGCCTCTCCATCTCCTTTCCTGGCGCTTCCTCCCATGTCCAGTCTGCCTGTTCCTGGACACGCTGCTTGGTCCTGGTACGGTGGGTTTTTCTGTCACAATCGTCAGGGAGAGAAGTAGACCAATGCGCAGCGTGTTGAACGAACATGTTTAGACTTTATTTAATTAAAGCACGAACAAAACAATAAACGACTCGTAACGTCCAACGGTAACAATGACCGACACGGAACAAAAACCCACAAACACAAAGGGAAAAACAGACAGTTTAAATATGGCTCCCAATCAGAGACAACCAGCCAACAGCTGACACTCGTTGCCTCTGATTGGGAGTCACTCAGGCAAACATAGAAAATGAAGAACTAGAACCCCCAACATAGAAAATAAACACATAGAATGAACACACCCTGGCTCAACAAATAGAGTCCCAGAGCCAGGGTGTGACAGACACAGTCAATTTTACAATAATTCTATTTTATTTGTTTTTGCTCCTGAACTTCTTCTACTCTCAACCTCTCCGATCATTTTCATGATGTCCATCTGGTTTGCTTCTATATGCCATTTCTTTCTAACTGTGCTCTTTCCCAAAAGCTCCCAACATACAACCTATATACTTATTATGGACACAGCGTGCCTACATTATTAGTTATCTTGTTATTATTTGTTGTTAGTTGTTATTAGTCCCATCCTTCAACTCCATTCAAAACCTCCCATCTATCTCTTAACACCATCCATATAGGATTTCTATTTGCCATATATATTTCAACCGTACTGTGATGTTTTACAAAAGATCTGAACCTTTCTATTCTCATTGCTTCTACAGATTGTGAATTAAAAATAAACATTTTTGCTAAAAATATTATTATAATATTGATCGATTGACTATGACTTTTCAGATCACCCAGTAATGCTATCTGCAAGGTTAGCTCTAGGTAAATATTGCAATCCTTTAGCCATTCCTGGACCTGTGTCCAAAAACAAGCTACAAATGGACAGTACCAAAACAAATGATCTAATGATTCTGTCTCTTCACAGCAAAATCTGCAGAGCTGGGAAGATTGTATCCCCCATATAAATAACATTCTATTGGTAGCAAGAATTTTATATAATAATTTAAATTGAAAGATTCTAATTTTTGAATCCGGTGTCGTTTTGTGTGTCAGTTCATAAACACTATGCCATGGGATCGGTACGTCAAAAATCTCTTCCCAACTATTTTGCAATCTATATGGGATGGCTGTCAATCCTTTGGTCCTTAAATGAAACTGATATACTTTTTTATTTATCACAGTTTTCCTTAACCAATTATGTTCTTTAATGCAAGGCCGACAGACAAGTTCCTTACTCCCCCTTCCACTTTCCTCTTCCATTTTTGCGGTAATGCTGCAATTATTTGGTTGTAATTTTGGGTAGAGCAGACATTTCCATATGTTTTTGTTAGCTGCATGTGCGACATAACTCCACCAGTCCTACCTATGATATAATTTACGAAGATTATACCTTTTTTAAACATTTTGTCAAAAAATAAAGGTTTTTTGTCAAGTAGTATATTTGAATTTAACCACAATATTTGTTGCATTATTTGTTCTGTTGTTTCTGGAGGATTAAATTGAAATTGCAACCAACTTTCTATGGCTTGTTTTAGAAATAGTGATATTTGGGAGATGAGATAATCTGAATAAACCTTGTGCATCTTTCAATCACCCACTGTCACACCCTGGCTATGGGACTCTAGTTGTTGAGCCAGGGTGTGTTTGTTCTATGTGGTGTGTTTCTATGTTGGGGGTTCTAGTTCGTCTATTTCTATGTTTTGCCTGAGTGACTCCCAATCAGAGGCAACGAGTGTCAGCTGTTGGCTGGTTGTCTCTGATTGGGAGCCATATTTAAACTGTCTGTTTTCCCTTTGTGTTTGTGGGTTTTTGTTCCAGTGTGGTTTTGTGCTAGACCGTGGACATCACGTTATCGTTTATTGTTTTGTTAGTATTCACTATCGCTAAATAAAGAATATGTTTGCCTTCAACGCTGCGCCTTGGTCCTCTCCCTCCTTAGACGAACGTGACACCCACGTTGGTATGCTCCTAAAAACCAATGAGTAGATGGGAGAAGCGGGACTTCCAGCGCATCAAGCATCTAAAATATAGCAAGTTCTATTTCCGCCTGCCCTTGACCTACCATTTTATTTATAGCTAGCCAGGGGCACACTCCAACACTCAGACGTCATTTACAAACGAAGCATGTGTGTTTAGTGAATCCACCAGATCAGAAGCAGTAGGGATGTTCTTTTGATAAGTGTGTGAATTGGACAATTTTCCTGTCCTGCTAAGCATTTGAATTTCCCCACTGTTCTATAAGGTGTATTTTTATCTGTTTTTAAAATCTAATTTTACTTCTTGCATCAGTTACCTGATGTGGAGTAGAGTTCCATGTAGTCATGGCTCTATATAGTACTGTGCGCCTCCCATAGTCTGTTCTGGACTTGGGGACTGTGAAGAGACCTCTGGTGGCATGTCTTGCGGGGTATGCATGGGTGTCCGAGCTGTGTGCTAGTAGTTTAAACAGACAGCTCGGTGCTTTCAACATGTCAATACCTCTCACAAATACAAGTAGTGATGAAGTCAATCTCTCCTTCACTCTGAGCCAGGAGAGACTGACATGTTAGCTCTCTGTGTACATCCAAGGGCCAGCTGTGCGGCCCTGTTCTGAGCCAATTGCAATTTCCCTAAATCCCTCTTTGAGGCACCTGACCACACGACAGGGCTCTCCAGACACAGGCGCAACAGAGCCTCTTCAACCTCAGGAGGCTGAATAAATTTTGCTTGGCACCTAAAACACTCACAAACTTTTACAGATGCACAATTGAGAGCATCCTGTCGGGCTGTATCACCGCCTGGTACGGCAACTGCACCGCCCACAACCGCAGGGTTCGCCAGAGGGTGGTGCGGTCTGCCCAACGCATCACCGGGGGCAAACTTTCTGCCCTCCAGGACACCTACAGCACCCGATGTCACAGGAAGGCCGAAAAGATCATCAAGGACAACAACCACCCGAGCCACTGCCTGTTCACCCCGCTATCATCCAGAAGGCGAGGTCAGTACAGGTGCATCAAAGCTGGGACCGAGAGACTGAAAAACAGCTTCTATCTCAAGGCCATCAGACTGTTAAACAGCCATCACTAGCACATTAGAGGCTGCTGCTGCCTATTGAAATCACTGGCCACTTTAAGAAATGGAACACTAGTCACTTTAATATTGTTTACATATCTTGCACTACTCATCTCATATGTATATACTGTATTCTATTCTATAATATTCTACTGTATCTTAGTCCATGCCGCTCTGTCATTGCTTGTCCATATCTGTATACATTCTTAAATTCCATTCCTTACTTAGATTTGTGTGTATTAGGTATATGTTGGTGGTGAAGTCCACACAGCCAATATTGCTGTAACTTGCTGTAGTTTGCCCCCAGTGATGCGTTGGGCGGTTGTGGGTGGTGGTGGGGTGTGGGTGGTGCAGTTGCCGTACCAGGCGGTGATACAGCCCGACAGGATGCTCTCAATTGTGCATCTGAGGGTTTTAGGTGATAAGCCACATTTCTTTAGCCTCCTGAGGTTTAAGAGGCTATGTTGCGCCTTCTTCACCACACTGTCTGCGTGGGTGGACCATTTCAGTTTGTCAGTGATGTGTACGCCAAGGAACTTGAAGCTTTCCATCTTCTCCACTGCGGTCCCGTCGATGTGGATAGGGGGGTGCACCCTCTGCTGTTTACTGAAGTCCACAATCAGCTCCTTTGTTTTGTTGACGTTGAGTGATAAGTTATTTTCCCGGCACCACACTCCCAGAGCCCTCACCTCTTCCCTGTAGGCGGTCTCGTCATTGTTGGTAATCAAGCCTACTACTGTTGTGTCGTCTGCAAACTTGATGATTGAATTGGAGGCGTGCTTGGCCACGCAGTCATGGGTGAACAGGAAGTACAGGAGGGGGCTGAGCATGCACCCTTGTGGGGCCCCTGTGTTGAGGATCAGCGAAGTGGAGGTGTTGTTTCCTACCTTCACCGCCTGGGCGCGGCCCGTCAGGAAGTCCAGGAGCCAGTTGCACAGGGCGGAGTTCAGACCCAGGGCCTCGAGCTTAATGATGAGCTTGGAGGGTACTATGGTGTTGAATGCTGAGCTATAGTCAATGAACAGCATTCTTACGTAGGTATTCCTCTTGTCCAGATGGGATAGGGCAGTGTGATGGCGAATTGCATTGTTTGTGGATCTATTTATTTATTAATTAATTTTTTTTGTCATTTAGCAGACGCTCTTATCCAGAGCAACGTACAGTTAGTGCATACATTATTATTTTTTTGATATATATATATATATATATATATTTTTTAAATATTTTATACTGGCCCCCCGTGGGA
This sequence comes from Coregonus clupeaformis, assembly GCF_020615455.1. Lineage (NCBI taxonomy): Eukaryota > Metazoa > Chordata > Actinopteri > Salmoniformes > Salmonidae > Coregonus > Coregonus clupeaformis. The sequence continues at coordinate 37,270,027 of NC_059196.1, forward strand.
ATCGAACCCACAACCCTGGCGTTGCAAACGCCATGCTCTACCAACTGAGCTACCTCCCTGCCAGCCATTCCCTCCCCTACCCTAGACTGTTCTCTCTGCTATCACACGGCAAGCGGTACCGGAGCGCCAAGTCTAGGTCCAAAAGGCTTCTGAACAGCTTCTACCCCCAAGCCATAAGACTCCTGAACAGCTAATCAAATTGCCACCAGACTATTTGCACTGACCCCCCTCTTTTACGCTGTTGCTACTCTGTTTATTATCTATGCATAGTCACTTTAACTCTACCTACATGTACATATTACCTCAATTACCTCGACTAACCTGTGGCCCAACACATTGACTCTGTACCGGTACCCCCTGTATATAGCCTCAATACTGTTATTTCATTTTACTGCTGCTCTTTAATCTAGTTTTTACTTAACACTTTAATTTATTTTCTTAAAAACTTCATTGTTGGTTAAGGGCTTGTAAGTAAGCGTTTCACTGTAATGTTGTATTCGGCGCATATGGCAAATAAAATGTGATTTGATTTGATTAGATTTGTGTGTTCACATTGATGAAGTAGCACAGAGATGCATTGTTCATTTCCAGCCGCTGTTTTTAGGGTGGTTGTCATTGACAATAAAACACATTAAAAACCACTTCAGAGCAAAAATATCTGATCTTAACCTCCAGACAAAGGTCATATGGAGGTTCGGTTTGGATCAGGATTCAGATCCACATATGGAGGTGGTTTAAATCTGAAGTCAAAAGATCAGATTCCATGTGTTGTTTTGCTGTTCATACCTTAGGGACAAGATCAGATACGTATCAGATATGCTGCTAACACAGCCCACAACTATGATCTTTCCCTTTTTCAAAAGACTCATACTGCCATCCTCTGGAGTAGAAGAGAAGTGAATGAACTCTCAGAAATGTGGCTACATAAAGCCAGCCATGGGGCCAGCCATGGATTCTCCAAGCATCTGCCCCTCCATTCCAGACACTTAGTGGACCACAGGGTGATCACATGAGGGTGATCACATGAGGGAAAACAATGCCATGCACTTTCCATTCCCTTTCCTTCACAGCCAGTTGGAGACAACATGATTTATCTGTCTACAATAACATAGGTACCTAACAGTCAATATTGCTGCAACAAACATACAGGTCATTCCTGCTGTTTTCGACTCTCTCTCTCTCTCTCTCTCTCTCTCTCTCTCTCTCTCTCTCTCTCTCTCTCTCTCTCTCTCTCTCTCTCTCTCTCTCTCTCTCTCTCTCTCTCTCTCTCTCTCTCTCCGTCTCTCTCTCTCTCTCTCTCTCTCGCTCTCTCTCTCTCTCTCTCTCTCTCTCTCTCTCTCTCTCTCTCTACCACACCTGCTGTCTCAACCTCTAAATGCCTGGCTATGAAAAGCCAAGTGACATTTACTCCTGATGTACTGACCTGTTGCAACCTCTACAACCACTGTGATTATTATTTGACCCTGCTGGTCATCTATGAACGTTTGAACATCTTGAAGAACGATCTGGCCTTAATGGCCATGTACTGTTATAATCTCCACCCGGCACAGCCAGAAGGGGACTGGCCACCCCTCAGAGCCTGGTTCCTCTCTAGGATTCTTCCTAGGTTTCTGCCTTTCTAGGGAGTTTTTCCTAGCCACCGTGCTTCTACATCTGCATCGCTTGCTGTTTGGGGTTTTAGGCTGGGTTTCTGTATAGCACTTTGTGACATCTGCTGATGTAAAAAGGGCTTTATAAATACATTTGATTGATTGATTGAATTCCACAGAATGACTCAGGATAACTCAATAAAATCTGTCACCTTCAATAAACCATAAACATGTATTAATTTGTTCCTCAATACAACATTTAATGCATGCACAAGTTATACAAATGTATTTGGTGTGGCAGTGTTGGGCTGGTAAGCCTTATATTTTGACTACTGTGTCTCTGACACCTCCGGGTTGCGTAGCTTGTTGATGACCTCCATCAGCATTCGGTTGCAGAGGGCAGCGTACGGGTTCAGGACCACCACCTGTTGCCGGGCGAACTCGCTACCTAGGGCGGCTGCCCTCTGGAAGTCCTCCCGGGCCTTATCATCCTGGCAGGCCAGCCTCAGCAGCAGGCCTCTCTGGACCAGAGCCTGACATGCTGTACGCCCTACACCCCCACTCAGAGTGATGGCATGCTCCAGGTCCTCTAGGGCTCCTGGGGGATACAGAACCCACAGATAAAGATAAGCTCCAGGTGCTCTAGGGCTCCTGGGGGATACAGAACCCACAGATAAAGATAAGCTCCAGGTCCTCTAGGGCTCCTGGGGGATACAGTTTGTATGTTGATTTTAACAGGGTTACTTTCAAGGACATGTGAGGTTTTAGATTAAAATGTGGTTGATGACGTCACAAATAATCCCCAGAAAATTATATTTGGTAGAACACTGTCACTGCATGTGGTTGATTTCAGAGACATATTTTCATAGCGTACTGAACTGTAGATTCTATAGATTGTATAAACCACAATGTAGAACTACATAGTGGGTGATTTGAAAGTGAAAGTACGGCGACTGACCTCCCTGCAGTATATAGGTGGCCCCTCACCAGCCTCCTGTGGTGCGGTGTTATAGAAATACCTTTTGTGTCCTCCTGGAGTCGTCTGGTCTGGGCCCTGTTGTTGTAGCCAGAGGCTCTCTGAGGAAGTGTGTCTATGGCCTGGCTAAACCGTTCCAGGGCTGTAGGTAGATCCCCGGACTCTGCTGCTGTAACCCCTTCCATCTCCAGCTCTTTGGCCTGCTGTAGCAGCCCCACCTCAAAGCCACTGTCTTTAGGAGACAGATAAACAGTGTTTTGATGGAATGACAGGTGTTGTGGTACAGAAGACTAAACACCAGACCTTTATACACATTGAATAATCCAGTTTTTAAATGACTTTAAGAGGAATATAAATGCTCTGGAGTCCATATGATGAACATGAAACAGCACATCACACCAACACACATGACAACCACCAACACATGACAACCACCAACACACACGACAACCACCAACACATGACAACCACCAACACACATGACAACCACCAACACACATGACAACCACCAACACATGACAACCACCAACACACATGACAACCACCAACACACGACAACCACCAACAGACATGACAACCACCAACACATGACAACCACCAACACACATGACAACTCAAATCCATTGGAATGAAAAGGTATTTACCATCATCTGCCAGTTCCTCGTCTTGGTTTAACCCTGGGACATCTCCAGACGGGCTGGTGGGGTTAAAGATAGCCTGAAGTACTGCTCTATCATGGGCTGAAGCCATTGTTACAGATGGGTAAAAAGCAGAAGGCAGACTAGTGGAATTGGGATCCTAAGTGGTGGGAGAGGGGCGTAATTTCTCCTCAAATTCTCACATATTTCTCCTCAACCAATCGGAGCAGGGGGTGGAAGCAGGCAGACTTTGAGATCATCTGTATTTGGTTAACTCAGACATACACTCTGCTGTGAGTGTATAATGTGAAACACACACACAGAAATCACTACCATGGACTGAAACATGATATTTAGCAACATTGATTGGACTAAATTGTTTTTGGTATCTTTAAGTTTGTTTTCAGTGTATTAGACTAAGCATATAGTATATAGCCTAGTTGATTTGATGATGTTTAAATGTTTAAGTTGAAATGGTGCTGGAAAAGTGGAGGCAATGCTCCTGTTTCACACACACACACACACACACACACACAGACACACACACACACACACACACAGACACACACACACAGACACACACACACACACACACACAGACACAGACACATACACACAGACACACACACACACATACACACACACACACAAACACACACACACACACACAAACATACACACACAAACACAAACACACACACACAGACACAAACAGACACACACACAAACACACACACACACACACACACAGACACAAAAAGACACACACACACACACACACACACACACACACACACGACACAAACAGACAGACACACACACACACACACACAAATGCACACACACACACACAGACACACACACACACACACAGACACACACACACACACAGACACACATATGGAGTAAGAAGCAGACCTCTATATAACAAACAAGACAGAAAGGCAGACCTCTATATAACATGCTATATTGTTGTATCATTATGTAGGGAGTGGTATATAACATGCTATATTGGTGTATCATTATGTGAGGTGGTAGGGAGTGTGTGTAGCTGATACAAAATCGTAGGAAGTTTTCCAGACAATTCTAGAAAACTTTAACATCTGGAGCCTGCAACCAGGTTCACACAGAGACTGAAACTGGAGTACCGTTAGGAGATTTATTACAGACAAAGTCTCTTTTAAAAAGGCACCAAATAGTAAAAGGTACTTGGCAAAATAAAGAACGTTCAAATAATGAAAATACAAATACTGGCAAGACCTTGTTGACGCTCCCACGGTAATGTAGTAATGTAGGCCGACAGTGCAGCCTTGTTGACGCTCCCACGGTAATGTAGTAATGTAGGCCCACAGTGCAGCTTTTTTGACGCTCCCATGGTAATGTAGGGTTATGTAAGCCGACAGTGCAGCCTTGTTGACGCTCCCATGGTAATGTAGTAATGTAGGGCCACAGTGCAGCCTTGTTGACGCTCCCATGGTAATGTAGTAATGTAGGCCTACAGTGCAGCCTTGTTGACGCTCCCATGGTAATGTAGTAATGTAGGCCTACAGTGCAGCCTTGTTGTCGCTCCCATGGTAATGTAGTAATGTAGGGCCACAGTGCAGCCTTGTTGTCGCTCCCATGGTAATGTAGTAATGCAGGGCCACAGTGCAGCCTTGTTGACGCTCCCATGGTAATGTAGTAATGTAGGGCCACAGTGCAGCCTATCAGTTGTAGTGCACTGAAGGAAGTGGCCGTGGCAAGAGTTCAGAGTTCAGAGTTCAGAGTTCAGAGTTTAGGGGAGTCGCTTCAAGGCCCCCTGTAACATCCACATGCAACTGCCAGACAGAGACAACTTCTTTACTTTACCTTTGCCTCCACACAGTAACTTTCAGGCTCACCAGGGGCCTCATTTATAAACGTTGTGTAAAAACACAAAATATCACCCAAAACATGCGTGCATCAGTTCTTATGCAAAACTTGGCATTTGTAAAAACTGAACTTGACGTGAGAATGTGCCTTTCCTCCTGTAAACTTAAGACCATGCTTTCGCACATGTTTCTAGAGGTTTAAGTATTAGAATCTTCAAAGTCAACAGTAGCCTTGTAGCCTTGTGTAGGTACACAGTGCATTCGGAAAGTATTCAGACCACTTCCCTTTTTCAAAATTTTGTTACATTACAGCCTTATTCTAAAATGGATTAAATCAATAAAAATTCAATCTTCGATCTACACACAATACCCCATAATCTACACACAATACCCCAAATTCAATTGATTGGACATGATTTGGAAAGGCACACACCTGTCTATATACGGTCCCACAGTTGACAGTGCATGTCAGAGCAAAAACCAAGCCATGAGGTCGAAGGAATTGTCCGTAAAGCTCAGAGACAGGATTGTGTCGAGGCACAGATCTGGGGAAGGGTACCAAAAAATGTCTGCAGCATTGAAGGTCCCCAAGAACACAGTGGCCTCCATCATTCTTAAACTGAGTAATTGGGGGAGAAGGGCCTTGGTCACGGAGGTGACCAAAAACCTGATGCATGGTATCAATGCAGTAGGGATACTGGTCGGGTGAGGTTGTGTTTCTCTAGTGGGAGGTAAGCTTGGCTTCTTATATGGTATCGAGTAAAGCTTAAACCATGTATTTAGATTGTAGTTAGGTATTGTAGTTAGGTATTGTAGGTAGTTTATCTAGGTAGTTATTGTAGGTAAGTATTGTATTCGGCTGAGCCCGGCGAAGCACAAGGCTAGCTAACCCACTACCTGGACCAATAAAGCTAGCTAGCTAGCGGGTAGCTACTGGTAACTATTAGCAACTGTGGATAGTTGTTTCCAATGTTATTTCACGCTTAAGAGTACCTGTAATTATGCCAGCTAGCTACCTACCATTCAGCTGTTTTTCTAACCTCATTATCTGAAGCGTTAACGTTATGTAGTTAGTAGCTACTGTACTCGAAATGTAGCTAGCTTGTTGCTACCTGGGTAGCTAATTAAACAATAGCTGGAATGACCTAACTGTAATATTTGGAGATGCTTGCTCTCCGTTGGGACAGACGCGAACTGGCTGAATCGATTCAGTGGCTAGCTTTGCACTTAACTGGCTAACAGTAGCTACTAAGGGTAAGTTATAACCTACATTTATTTTTGTTTTGTTTTTACATACTGGTAACCAGAGTCGTTCAAGGGAATTCGGGACATGGGTGACTAGTTAACGTTAGCTTGGCTCTCTCTGTGTTTCGTGCCGTGGGAGGAGGGGTTGGTTCGTTGGCAGAGAGCAATGGCTAGCTAGTATGCTAACTATTCTAGCTAACTAACTGGCTGAATAAGTTGACGAAGTACTCACTCAAACTGTCAAAACTAACCCAAAACTTTACACAACGTTAGACACGGACACGAATGATCTGTTTGGCGTGTTAACACACTGGTGGTTTGTTGTAACTGAGTATTGGTGCTAAACCGTGTTATTGGAGGCTGGTATGCTAGTTGGCTATGGCGTCATAGGAGTCGGTGCCCTGGACAGTTTTAACAGAAGAATACTGTATCAAGTTAGCTAGCTGAATAAACTAAGTTAGAGTCTATTCCTTGAAAACATTGAACCGCTGTAGTTTACAACAATTCTAATTTCTAAAGTGGAAGTTGGGAGAGTTATATTTGAGAGTTTCAGTGAAACGTAAGTGAGGGAGGCCCCGCTCTCTCGCTTTCCCAGATGTTTAGTTCATTTCATTCCGATCTCCTTTGCATTATTGTAGCCATTTTCTGTAGCCTGTCAACCATGCCTCTGTCTATCCCTGTTCTTTCCTCTCCGCACAGGCTATACAAACGCATTTACATTTACATTTTACATTTTAGTCATTTAGCAGACGCTCTTATCCAGAGCGACTTACAGGAGCAATTAGGGTTAAGTGCCTTGCTCAAGGGCACATTTACGTCATTTAGCAGACGCTCTTATCCAGAGCGACTTACAAATTGGTGCATTCACCCTATAGCCAGTGGGAAAACAACTTTACACTTTTTTTTTTTTTTTTTTTTTGGGGGGTAGAAGGATTACTTTATCCTATCCCAGGTATTCCTTAAAGAGGTGGGGTTTCAAATGTCTCCGGAAGGTGGTGAGTGACTCCGCTGTCCTGGCGTCGTGAGGGAGCTTGTTCCACCATTGGGGTGCCAGAGCAGCGAACAGTTTTGACTGGGCTGAGCGGGAACTATGCTTCCGCAGAGGAAGGGGAGCCAGCAGGCCAGAGGTGGATGAACCCAATGCCCTCGTTTGGGTGTAGGGACTGATCAGAGCCCGAAGGTACGGAGGTGCCGTTCCCCTCACTGCTCCATAGGCAAGCACCATGGTCTTGTAACGGATGCGAGCTTCAACTGGAAGCCAGTGGAGTGTGCGGAGGAGGGGGTGACGTGAGAGAACTTGGGAAGGTTGAACACCAGACGGGCTGCGGCATTCTGGATGAGTTGTAGGGGTTTAATGGCACAGGCAGGGAGGCCAGCCAACAGCGAGTTGCAGTAATCCAGACGGGGAGATGACAAGTGCCTGGATTAGGACCTGTGCCGCTTCCTGTGTAAGGCAGGGTCGTACTCTCCGAATGTTGTAGAGCATGAACCTGCAGGATCGGGTCACCGCCTTGATGTTAGCGGAGAACGACAGGGTGTTGTCCAGGGTCACGCCAAGGCTCTTCGCACTCTGGGAGGAGGACACAACGGAGTTGTCAACCGTGATGGCGAGATCATGGAACGGGCAGTCCTTCCCCGGGAGGAAGAGCAGCTCCGTCTTGCCAGGGTTCAGCTTGAGGTGGTGATCCGTCATCCATACTGATATGTCTGCCAGACATGCAGAGATGCGATTCGCCACCTGGTTATCAGAAGGGGGAAAGGAGAAGATTAGTTGTGTATCGTCAGCGTAGCAATGATAGGAGAGGCCATGTGAGGATATGACAGAGCCAAGTGACTTGGTGTATAGGGAGAATAGGAGAGGGCCTAGAACTGAGCCCTGGGGGACACCAGTGGTGAGAGCACGTGGTGCGGAGACAGCTTCTCGCCACGCCACTTGGTAGGAGCGACCGGTCAGGTAGGACGCAATCCAGGAGTGAGCCGCGCCGGAGATGCCCAGCTCGGAGAGGGTGGAGAGGAGGATCTGATGGTTCACAGTATCAAAGACAGCAGACAGGTCTAGAAGGACAAGAGTAGAGGAGAGAGAGTTAGCTTTAGCAGTGCGGAGAGCCTCCGTGACACAGAGAAGAGCAGTCTCAGTTGAATGACCAGTCCTGAAACCTGACTGGTTTGGATCAAGAAGGTCATTCTGATAGAGATAGCAAGAGAGTTGGCTAAAGACGGCACGCTCAATAGTTTTGGAAAGAAAAGAAAGAAGGGATACTGGTCTGTAGTTGTTGACATCAGTGGGATCGAGTGTTGGTTTTTTGAGAAGGGGTGCAACTCTCGCTCTCTTGAAGACGGAAGGGACATGGCCAGCGGTCAAGGATGAGTTGATCAGCGAGGTGAGGTAGGGGAGAAGGTCACCGGAGATGGTCTGGAGAAGAGAGGAGGGGATGGGGTCAAGCGGGCAGGTTGTTGGGCGGCCTGCAGTCACAAGTCGCAGGATTTTATCTGGAGAGAGAGGGAGAAAGAAGTCAAAGCATAGGGTAGGGCAGTGTGAGTAGGACCAGCAGTGTCATTAGACTTAACAACGAGGATCGGATGTCGTCAACCTTCTTTTTCAAAGTGGTTGACGAAGTCATCCACAGAGAGAGAGGAGGGGGGAGGATTCAGCAGGGAGGAAAATGTGGCAAAGAGCTTCCTAGGGTTAGAGGCAGATGCTTGGAATTTAGAGTGGTAGAAAGTGGCCTTAGCAGCAGAAACAGATGAAGAAAATGTAGAGAGGGAGGGAGTGAAAAGATGCCAGGTCGGCAGGGAGTTTAGTTTTCTTCCATTTCCGCTCCGCTGCCCGGAGCTCTGTTCTGTGAGCTCGCAATGAGTCATCAAGCCACGGAGCTGGAGGGGAGGACCGAGCCGGCCGGGAGGATAGGGGACACAGAGAGTCAAAGGATGCAGAAAGGGAGGAGAGGAGGGTTGAGGAGGCAGAATCAGGAGATTGGAGGAGAAGGATTGAGCAGAGGGAAGAGATGATAGGATGGAAGAGGAGAGAGTAGTGGGAGAGAGAGAGCGAAGGTTGCGGCGGCGCATTACCATCTGTGCAGGGGCAGAGTGAGTAGTGTTGGAGGAGAGCGAGAGAGAAAAGGAAACAAAGTAGTGGTCGGAGACATGGAGGGGAGTTGCAGTGAGATTAGTAGAAGAGCAGCATCTAGTAAAGATGAGGTCAAGCGTATTGCCTGCCTTGTGAGTAGGGGGGACGGTGAGAGGGTGAGGTCAAAAGAGGAGAGGAGTGGAAAGAAGGAGGCAGAGAGAAATGAGTCAAATGTGGACGTAGGGAGGTTGAAATCCCCCCAAAACTGTGAGGGGTGAGCCATCCTCAGGAAAGGAACTTATCAAGGCGTCAAGCTCATTGATGAACTCTCCAAGGGAACCTGGAGGGCGATAGATGACAAGGATATTAAGCTTAAATGGGCTAGTGACTGTGACAGCATGGAATTCAAATGAGGAGATAGACAGATGGGTTAGGGGAAAAATTGAGAATGTCCACTTGGGAGAGATGAGGATTCCTGTGCCACCACCCCTCTGACCAGATGCTCTCGGGGTATGCGAGAACACATGGTCAGACGAGGAGAGAGCAGTAGGAGTAGCAGTGTTTTCAGTGGTAATCCATGTTTCCGTCAGCGCCAGGAAGTCGAGGGACTGGAGGTTAGCATAGGCTGGGATGAAGTCAGCTTTGTTGGCAGCAGAACGGCAGTTCCAGAGGCTGCCTGAGACCTGGAACTCCAGGTGTGGGGTGCGTGCAGGGACCACCAGGTTAGAGAGGCAGCAGCCACGCAGTGTGAGGCGTTTGTGTAGCCTGTGCAGAGAGGAGAGAACAGGGATAGGCAGAGGCATAGTTGACAGGCTGTAGCAAATGGCTACAATAATGCAGAGGAGATCGGAATGAAATGAACTAAACATCTGGGAGAGGAGAGAGCAGGGCCTCCCTCACCAAAACTTCCACCTCAGAAACTATAATTGTTTCACTGAACCACCTGAACAAAAACTCTCCCAACTTCCACCTTTAGAAATCAGAATTGTTGTGAACCACAGCGGTTCAATGTTTCAAGGAATAGACTCAACCCACTTTATTCAGCTAGCTAACTATGACAACATAGCTAACTAGCATGCTAGCATCCAATAACACACAGTTTAGCACCAACACTTGGTCACAACAAACCACCAATAGTGTGTTAACACACTAAACAGATAATTTGTGTCCGTGTCTAGTTCCTTTCATACAATAATTAAACGTTGGCTAGCTAGCACAAATAAATTGTATTTAGCTGCCACAGTACAGCACACAATGGCTACTGTGTTGACTCTGTTCGAAAAACGGCTAGCTAGCTAGCTTCGTGCTACACCCGGCACCGCCGAAAACAATGCTAACCTACAATAACTACCCACAACAGCCCACGATGCCTAACTATGACACCATAGCTAACTAGCATGCTAGCATCCAATAACACACAGTTTAGCACCAATACTTGGTTACAACAAACTACCAATAGTGTGTTAACACACTAAACAGATAATTCGTGTCCGTGTCTAGTTCCTTTCATAACGCAGCAATAATTAAACGTTGGCTAGCTAGCACAAGTATATTGTATTTAGCTACTACAGTACAGTTAGCTGGTCGTGTTGGCTAGCTAGCAATGGCTACTGTGTTGACTTTGTTTGAAAAACTGCTAGCTAGCTAGCTTCGTGCTACACCCGGCACCGCCGAAAACAATGCTAACCTTCAATAACTACCCACAACAGCCCATGATGCCTAACTATGACGCCATAGCTAACTAGCATGCTAGCATCCAATAACACACAGTTTAGCACCAATACTTGGTTACAACTCCTGAGTGGCGCAGTGGTCTAAGGCACACGCAGTGGTCTAAGGCACTGCATCGCAGTGCTAACTGTGCTACTAGAGATCCTGGTTCGAATCCAGGCTCTGTCGCAGCCGGCCGCGACCGGGAGACTCATGGGCGGCGCACAATTGGCCCAGCGTCGTCCAGGGTAGGGGAGGGAATGGCCGGCAGGGATGTAGCTCAGTTGATAGAGCATGGCGTTTGCAACGCCAGGGTTGTGGGTTCGTTTCCCATGGGGGGCCTGTATAAAAAAAAAAAAATGTATTCACTAACTGTAAGTCGCTCTGGATAAGAGCGTCTGCTAAATGACTAAAATGTAAATGTAAATGTAAACAACAAACTACTTCCTGGCGCCTCACACCGCGTGGCTGCTGCCACTCTAACCTGGTGGTCCCTGCACGCACGACCCACGTGGAGTTCCAGGTCTCTGGCAGCCTCTGGAACTGCCGTTCTGCGGCCAACAAGGCAGAGTTCATCTCAGCCTATGCTACCCTCCAGTCCCTCGACTTCTTGGCACTGACGGAAACATGGATTACCACAGAAAACACTGCTACTCCTACTGCTCTTTCCTCGTCTGACCATTTGTTCTCGCATACCCTGGCACAGGAATCCTCATCTCTCCCAAGTGGACATTCTCTCTTTCTCCCCTGACCCATCTGTCTATCTCCTCATTTGAATTCCATGCTGTCACAGTCACTAGCCCATTCAAGCTTAACATCCTTGTAATTTATTGCCCTCCAGGTTCCCTTGGATAGTTCATCAATGATTTTAACGCCTTGATAGGTTCCTTTCCTGAGGATGGCTCACCCCTCACAGTTCTGGGTGACATTAACCTCCCTACGTCTGCCTTTGACTCATTTCTCTCTGCCTCCTTCTTTCCACTCCTTTCCTCTTTTGACCTCACCCTCTCACCGTCCCCCCCTACTCACAAGGCAGGCAATACGCTTGACCTCATCTTTACTAGATGCTATTGTTCTACTAATCTCACTGCAACTCCCCTCCAAGTCTCCGACCACTACTTTGTATCCTTTTCTCTCTCGCTCTCCTCCAACACTAGTCACTCTGCCCCTACTCAGATGGTAATGTGCCGTTGCAACCTTCGCTCTCTCTCTCTCCCACTACTCTCTCCTCTTCCATCCTAACATCTCTTCCGTCTGCTAAATCCTTCTCCCTCCAATCTCCTGATTCTGCCTCCTCAACCCTCCTCTCCTCCCTTTCTGCCCTATGCTTTGACTTCTTTCTCCCCTCTCTCTCCAGTTGAAAATCTTGCGACTTGTGACGGCCGGCCGCCCAACAAACTGCCCGCTTGACCCTATCCCCTCCTCTCTTCTCCAGACCATTTCGGGAGACCATCTCCCTTACCTCACTTCGCTCATCAACTCATCCTTGACCGCTGGCCATGTCCCTTCCGTCTTCAAGAGAGCGAGAGTTGCACCCCTCCTCAAAAAACCTACCCTCGATCCCTCCGATGTCAACAACTACAGACCAGTATCCCTGCATTCTTTTCTCTCCAAAACTCTTGAGCGTGCCGTCTCTAGCCAACTCTCCTGCTATCTCTCTCAGAATGAACTTCTTGATCCAAACCAGTCAGGTTTCAAGACTGGTCAAATGAGACTACTCTTCTCTGTGTCACCAAGGCTCTCCTCACTGCTAAAGCTAACTCTCTCTCCTCTGCTCTTATCCTTCTAGACCTATCCGCTGCCTTTGATATATGTGAACCATCAGATCCTCCTCTCCACCCTCTCCGAGTTGGGCATCTCCGGCTCTGCTCACTCTTGGATTGCGTCCTACCTGACAGATCGCTCCTAACAGGTGGCGTGGCGAGAATCTGTCTCCGCACCACGTGCGCTCACCACTGGTGTCCCCCAGGGCTCAGTTCTAGGCCCTCTCCTATTCTCTCTATACACCAAGTCACTTGGCTCTGTCATATCCTCACATGGTCTCTCCTATCATTGCTACGCAGACAACACACAATTAATTTTCTCCTTTCCCCCTTTTGATAACCAGGTGGCGAATCGCTTCTCTGCATGTCTGGCAGACATATCAGTGTGGATGTCGGATCACCACCTCAAGCTGAACCTCGGCAAGACGGAGCTTCTCTTCCTCCCGGGGAAGGAATGCCCACTCCATGATTTTGCCATCACGGTTGACAACTCCATTGTGTCCTCCTCCCAGAGTGCAAATAACCTTGGCGTGACCCTGGACAACACCCTGTCGTTCTCCGCTAACATCAAAGAGGTGACCTGATCCTGCAGGTTCATGCTCTACAACATTCACAGAGTACGACCCTGCCTTACACAGGAAGCGGCACAGGTCCTAATGCAGGCACTTGTCATCTCCCGTCTGGATTACTGCAACTCGCTGTTGGCTGGGCTCCCTGCCTGTGCCATTAATCCACTACAACTTATCCAGAACGCTGCAGCCCGTCTGGTGTTCAACCTTCCCAAGTTCTCTCATGTCACCCCGCTCCTCCGCACACTCCACTGGCTTCCAGTTGAGGCTCGCATCTACTACAAGACCATGGTGCTTGCCTACGGAGCTGTGAGGGGAACGGCACTTCCTTACCTTCAGGCTCTGATCAGACCCTACACCCAAACGAGGGCACTACGTTCATCCACCTCTGGCCTGCTAGCTCCCCTACCTCTACGGAAGCACATTTCCCGCTCAGCCTAGTCAAAGCTATTCGCTGCTCTGGTACCCCAATGGTGGAACAAGCTCCTTCATGATACCAGGACAGCGGAGTCACTGACCACCTTCCGGAGACACTTGAAATCCTACCTCTTTAAGGAATACCTGGAATAGTATAAAGTAATCATTCTTCCCCCACCCCCCCCATAAAAAAAAAGGGAAAAAAAGGTGGTTGTCCCACTGGCTATCATTATTTGAATGCACCAATTTGTAAGTCGCTCTGTTAAGAGCGTCTGCTAAATGATGTAAATGTAAATGTAAATGTCACTCTGACAGAGCTCCAGAGTTCCTCTGTGGAGATGGGAGAACTTTCCAGAAGGACAACCATCTCTGCAGCACTCCACCAATCAGGCCTTTATGGTAGAGTGGCCAGACGGAAGCCACTCCTCAGTAAAAGGCACATGACAGTCCGCTTGGAGTTTGCCAAAAGACACCTAAAGGACTCTCAGACCATGAGAAATAAGATTCTCTGGTCTGATGAAACCAAGATTGAACTCTTTGGCCTGAATGCTAAGCGTCACTAGAGGAAACCTGGCACCATCCCTACGGTGAAGCATGGTGGTGGCAGCATCATGCTGTTCGGATGTTTTTCAGCGGCAGGGACTGGGAGACTAGTCAGGATCGAGGGAAAGATGAACGGAGCAAAGTACAGAGAGATCCTTGGTGACAACCTGCTCCAGAGAGCTCAGGACCTCAGACTGGAGCGAAGGTTCACCTTCCAACAGGACAACGACCCTAAGCACACAGTCAAGACAAAGCAGGAGTGATTTTGGGACAAGTCTCTGAATGAGTAAAGGTTCTGAATACTTATGTAAATGTAATATTTCAGTTGTTTTTTTAACATTCCTAAAATCCTGTTTTTGCTTTGTCATTATGGGGTATTGTGTGTAGATTGATGAGGGGAAAAAAACGATTTAATCTATTTTAGAACAAGGCTGTAAATTAACAAAATGTGGAAAAAGTCAAGGGGTCTGAATACTTTCCGAATGCACTGTACATATCCACACATGCACGCTATATCCGAATGCACTGTATATGATGACATTCTTATTCAGAACAAAGAACACGTAGCTAAATATTATAACAAGATGCAATCATTTGCTGTTAGTGAGAAAAGTGAAAATCTACTTATCTTTGCATTCTAAAATAAATTAGAAATAGGCATCAATTTCCTATTATTTATTTCATTTCCATGATGATTGCAGAATAAATTCCTCATCTTTTCTGACTGTGATGGTTTTATACTCACAAAATAGCCTATAGGGCTACACCAAGTTAGGATAGGCTACCCTCCATCCCATTGTTAATTTAACTGGACCAACTTCACACTAATAAATAGATAAGCAATTTCAAACATTTTTCTCTATGCGATCAGATCCAAAGCGCAGATTAACGGTAGAACATTGATGTTTGTAGGCTAGCCTACATAGGAATACTGTAATGTCAAATTTTATGGAGTAGACAATATTTAATTCATAAACATAACAAACATAATGCATAACCTATCACATCCATTGCAGAATAAATTAATTTTCTCTCCATGATGAGGTCATATTATTCCGGAAGTAGAAATAAATTATACCTACCATGTGCATCTTTCATTTAGTTGGGCCTGTTAGATGGGCTATTTATACTGAACTACAATAGAAACGCAACTTGCAACAATTTCAACGATTTTACTGAGTTACAGTTCATATAACGAAAACAGTCAATTGAAATAAATTCATTAGGCCCTGATCTATGGATTTCACATGACTGGGCAGGGGTGCAGCCATGGGTGGGCCTGGGAGGGCTTAGGCCCACCCACTGAGGAGCCAGGCCCATCCACTGGGGAGCCAGGCCCAGCAACTGGGGAGCCAGGCCCAGCCGATCAGAATGAGTTTTTCCCCACAAAAAGAGCTTTATTACAGACAGAAATACTCCTCACAAAGAAAACATTCTGCCAACACTTCCAAAGACATTTGATAAAGTTAGCTATTTCCTTTAGATACGGTCTTTCAAAGTATTCAGCAAATAAGGACGTTATTGTCACCATAAAAGGGGAATGATAGGACGTTATTGTCACCATAAAAGGTGAATGATAGGACTTTTTCAGGCGGAGTTATAATGCTCATTCACGCACCGTTTTTTACGACAGGTCTGATTTATAAAGCGAAACATGTATATGTCTGGCGTGTGCCAAGATTAGAAATCTCTATACTTTTGTGGGCAGATAGCAAGTGTAAAATTTAGGAAACAGTTATAAATGAGGCCCCAGACGCCAGGGAGTCGATAGACCCTGTCGAACATCCCAGCGAGTGTGGTGTTGCGCCTTGTGGAGGATACGTGGATGCCAGTCTACTTGTCATCCACAGGCTTCCCTGGCAGCAGGGGGAGAGAGATGGATGGGGACTGGGGGAGAGAGATGGATGGGGACTGGGGGAGAGAGATGGATGGGGACTGGGGGAGAGAGATGGATGGGGACTGGGGGAGAGAGATGGATGGGAACTGGGGGAGAGAGATGGATGGGGACTGGGGGAGAGAGATGGATGGGGACTGGTTCTATTCGTCTACTTCTCAACCATACTTGCTTCGTCGCTGGGTTTGTTGTAATGGCTGTGGTGATTAGGAGCATGGAGCTGGGTCTGTTGTAATGGCTGTGGTGATTAGGAGCATGGAGCTGGGTCTGTTGTAATGGCTGTGGTGATTAGGAGCATGGAGCTGGGTCTGTTGTAATGGCTGTGGTGATTAGGAGCATGGAGCTGGGTCTGTTGTAATGGCTGTGGTGATTAGGAGCATGGAGCTGGGTCTGTTGTAATGGCTGTGGTGATTAGGAGCATGGAGCTGGGTCTGTTGTAATGGCTGTATGATTAGTGTGCAGCATCCACTGGGAGCATGGAGCTGGGTCTGTTGTAATGGCTGTGGTGATTAGGAGCATGGAGCTGGGTCTGTTGTAATGGCTGTGGTGATTAGGAGCATGGAGCTGGGTCTGTTGTAATGGCTGTGGTGATTAGGAGCATGGAGCTGGGTCTGTTGTAATGGCTGTGGTGATTAGGAGCATGGAGCTGGGTCTGTTGTAATGGCTGTGGTGATTAGGAGCATGGAGCTGGGTCTGTGTCTGAACATGTCAGTCCCTCCTCTGGCTGCAGGGGGAGCCACTGAGGTAATCACAACCTGACTATGAGAGCAGGGCTGAAAAGGGGGATGGTCAAACAGAACACATGGTTACTCAAACACACAAAACATCAGATCCCCTTTTGACAATTACGTCATTTTTAAAGGACAATAAAAAAAATGTCATTCTGGTAAAGTGATTACCTCCTTAGATGGAAAATCAGAATGTTATTAATGCTAAACAGACAGTTCTTTCTCTTCAACACTTGAGAGAGCTCTTGTCCTTTCCTACATGTCTGCTGAGAGAGATCCCTTCTGACGGTCAGTCCAGTCCTATAGGGATCCCTCTAACAGTCCAGTCCTATAAGGATCTCTCTAACAGTCCAGTCCTATAAGGATCCCTCTAACATTAAATACAGTCCTATAAGGATCCCTCTAACAGTCAGTCCAGTACTATAGGGATCCCTCTAACAGTCAGTCCAGTCCTATAAGGATCCCTCTAACATTAAATACAGTCCTATAAGGATCCCTCTAACATTAAATACAGTTCTATAAGGATCCCTTTAACAGTCCAGTCCTATAAGGATCCCTCTAACATTAAATACAGTCCTATAAGGATCCCTCTAACAGTCCAGTCCTATAAGGATCCCTCTAACATTAAATACAGTCCTATAAGGATCCCTCTAACAGTCCAGTCCTATAAGGATCCCTCTAACAGTCCAGTCCTATAAGGATCCCTCTAACATTAAATACAGTCCTATAAGGATCCCTCTAACATTAAATACAGTCCTATAAGGATCCCTCTAACAGTCCAGTCCTATAAGGATCCCTCTAACATTAAATACAGTCCTATAAGGATCCCTCTAACATTAAATACAGTCCTATAAGGATCCCTCTAACATTAAATACAGTCCTATAAGGATCCCTCTAACAGTCAGTCCTATAAGGATCCCTCTAACAGTCAGTCCAGTTCTATAAGGATCCCTCTAACATTAAATACAGTCCTATAAGGATCCCTCTAACAGTCCAGTTCTATAAGGATCCCTCTAACAGGCCAGTCCTATGGATCCCTCTAACATTAAATACAGTCCTATAAGGATCCCTCTAACATTAAATACAGTCCTATAAGGATCCCTCTAACAGTCAGTCCTATAAGGATCCCTCTACAGGCCAGTCCTATAAGGATCCCTCTAACATTAAATACAGTCCTATAAGGATCCCTCTAACAGTCAGTCCAGTCCTATAAGGATCCCTCTAACAGTCCAGTCCTATAAGGATCCCTCTAACAGTCCAGTCCTATAAGGATCCCTTTAACAGTCCAGTCCTATAAGGATCCCTCTAACATTAAATACAGTCCTATAAGGATCCCTATAACATTAAATACAGTCCTATAAGGATCCCTCTAACAGTCCAGTCCTATAAGGATCCCTCTAACAGTCAGTCCTATAAGGATCCCTCTAACAGTCCAGTCCTATAAGGATCCCTCTAACAGTCAGTCCTATAAGGATCCCTCTAACAGTCCAGTCCTATAAGGATCCCTCTAACAGTCCAGTCCTATAAGGATCCCTCTAACAGTCAGTCCAGTCCTATAAGGATCCCTCTAACAGTCCAGTCCTATAAGGATCCCTTTAACAGTCCAGTCCTATAAGGATCCCTCTAACATTAAATACAGTCCTATAAGGATCCCTCTAACATTAAATTCAGTCCTATAAGGATCCCTTTAACAGTCCAGTCCTATAAGGATCCCTCTAACAGTCCAGTCCTATAAGGATCCCTCTAACATTAAATACAGTCCTATAAGGATCCCTCTAACATTAAATACAGTCCTATAAGGATCCCTCTAACAGTACAGTCCTATAAGGATCCCTCTAACAGTCCAGTCCTATAAGGATCCCTCTAACAGTACAGTCCTATAAGGAGCCCTCTAACATTAAATACAGTCCTATAAAGATCCCTTTAACAGTCAGTCCTATAAGGATCCCTCTAACATTAAATACAGTTCTATAAGGATCCCTCTAACAGTCCAGTTCCATAAGGATCCCTCTAACAGTCAGTCCAGTCCTATAAGGATCCCTCTAACAGTCAGTCAGTCCTATAAGGATCCCTCTAACAGTCAGTCCAGTCCTATAAGGATCCCTCTAACAGTCAGTCCAGTCCTATAAGGATCCCTCTAACAGTCCAGTCCTATATGGATCCCTCTAACATTAAATACAGTCCTATAAGGATCCCTCTAACATTAAATACAGTCATATAAGGATCCCTCTAATAGTCCAGTCCTATAAGGATCCCTCTAACAGTCAGTCCAGTCCTATAAGGATCCCTCTAACAGTCCAGTCCTATAAGGATCCCTCTAACATTAAATACAGTCCTATAAGGATCCCTCTAACATTAAATACAGTCCTATAAGGATCCCTCTAACATTAAATACAGTCCTATAAGGATCCCTTTAACAGTCAGTCCTATAAGGATCCCTCTAACATTAAATACAGTCCTATACGGATCCCTCTAACAGTCCAGTCCTATAAGGATCCCTCTAACATTAAATACAGTCCTATAAGGATCCCTCTAACAGTCCAGTCCTATAAGGATCCCTCTAACAGTCCAGTCCTATAAGGATCCCTCTAACATTAAATACAGTCCTATAAGGATCCCTCTAACATTAAATACAGTCCTATAAGGATCCCTCTAACAGTCCAGTCCTATAAGGATCCCTCTAACATTAAATACAGTCCTATAAGGATCCCTCTAACATTAAATACAGTTCTATAAGGATCCCTCTAAAATTAAATACAGCTCTATAAGGATCCCTTTAACAGTCCAGTCCTATAAGGATCCCTCTAACATTAAATACAGTCCTATAAGGATCCCTCTAACATTAAATACAGTCCTATAAGGATCCCTCTAACAGTCCAGTCCTATAAGGATCCCTCTAACATTAAATACAGTCCATAGGATCCCTCTAACAGTAAATCCAGTCTATAGGATCCTCTAATAGTCAGTCCTATAAGGATCCTCTAACATTAATACAGTCCTATAAGGATCCCTCTAACAGTCCAGTCCTATAAGGATCCCTCTAACATTAAATATCAGTCCTATAAGGATCCTCTAACATTAAATACAGTCCGATCCCTCTAACAGTCAGTCTATAAGGATCCTCTAACATTAAATACAGTCCTATAAGGATCCCTCTAACAGTCCAGTCCTATAAGGATCCCTCTAACATTAAATACAGTCCTATAAGGATCCCTCTAACATTCAGTCCTATAAGGATCCCTCTAACATTAAATACAGTCCTATAAGGATCCCTCTAACAGTCAGTCCTATAAGGATCCCTCTAACATTAAATACAGTCCTATAAGGATCCCTCTAACAGTCCAGTCCTATAAGGATCCCCTCTAACATTAAATACAGTCCTATAAGGATCCCTCTAACATTAAACAGTCCTATAAGGATCCCTCTAACATTAAATACAGTCCTATAAGGATCCCTCTAACAGTCCAGTCCTATAAGGATCCCTCTAACATTAAATACAGTCCTATAAGGATCCCTCTAACATCCAGTCCTATAAGGATCCCTCTAACATTATACAGTCCTATAAGGATCCCTCTAACAGTCAGTCCTATAAGGATCCCCTAACATTCTCAGTCCTATAGGATCCCTCTAACAGTCAAGTCCTATAAGGATCCTCTAACAGTACAGTCTAAGGATCCCTCTAACAGTCCAGTTCTATAAGGATCCCTCTAACATTAAATGCAGTCTCTATAAGGATCCCTCTAACAGTCTCAGTCCTATAAGGATCCCTCTAACAGTCCAAGTCCTATAAGGATCCCTCTAACATTAAATACAGTCCTATAAGGATCCCTCTAACATTAAATACAGTCCTATAAGGATCCCTCTAACAGTCCAGTCCTATAAGGATCCCTCTAACAGTCCAGTCCTATAAGGATCCCTCTAACATTAAATACAGTCCTATAAGGATCCCTCTAACATTAAATACAGTCCTATAAGGATCCTCCTAACAGTCAGTCCTATAAGGATCCCTCTAACATTAAATACAGTCCTATAAGGATCCCTCTAACAGTTACAGTCCTATAAGGATCCCTCTAACATTAAATACAGTCCTATAAGGATCCCTCTAACAGTCAGTCCTATAAGGATCCCTCTAACATTAAATACAGTCCATAAGATCCCTCTAACAGTAAACAGTCCTATAAGGATCCCTCTAACAGTCAGTCCTATAAGGATCCCTCTAACAGTCCAGTCCCTATAAGGATCCCTCTAACAGTCAATACAGTCCTATAAGGATCCCTCTAACAGTCAGTCCAGTCCTATAAGGATCCCTCTAACAGTCAGTCCTATAAGGATCCCTCTAACATTAAATACAGTCCTATAAGGATCCTCTAACATTAAATACAGTCCTATAAGGATCCCTCTATAGTCCAGTCCTATAAGGATCCCTCTAACATTCAGTCCAGTCCTATAAGGATCCCTCTAACAGTCCAGTCCTATAAGGATCCCTCTAACATTAAATACAGTCCTATAAGGATCCCTCTAACATTAAATACAGTCCTATAAGGATCCCTCTAACATTAAATACAGTCCTATAAGGATCCCTCTAACAGTCAGTCCTATAAGGATCCCTCTAACAGTAAATCAGTCCTATAAGGATCCCTCTAACAGTCCAGTCCTATAAGGATCCCTCTAACATTAAATACAGTCCTATAAGGATCCCTCTAACAGTCCAGTCCTATAAGGATCCCTCTAACAGTCCAGTCCTATAAGGATCCTCTAACATTAAATACAGTCCTATAAGGATCCCTCTAACAGTACAGTCCTATAAGGATCCCTCTAACAGTCAATCAGTCCTATAAGGATCCCTCTAACATTAAATACAGTTCTATAAGGATCCCTCTAAAATTAAATACAGCTCTATAAGGATCCCTTTAACAGTCCAGTCCTATAAGGATCCCTCTAACATTAAATACAGTCCTATAAGGATCCCTCTAACATTAAATACAGTCCTATAAGGATCCCTCTAACAGTCCAGTCCTATAAGGATCCCTCTAACATTAAATACAGTCCTATAAGGATCCCTCTAACATTAAATACAGTCCTATAAGGATCCCTCTAACATGATCTCTAACATTAAATACAGTCCTATAAGGATCCCTCTAACAGTCAGTCCTATAAGGATCCCTCTAACAGTCCAGTTCTATAAGGATCCCTCTAACATTAAATACAGTCCTATAAGGATCCCTCTAACAGTCAGTCCTATAAGGATCCTCTACAGGCCAGTCCTATAAGGGATCCCTCTAACATTAAATACAGTCCTATAAGGATCCCTCTAACAGTCAGTCCAGTCCTATAAGGATCCCTCTAACAGTCCAGTCCTATAAGGATCCCTCTAACAGTCCAGTCCTATAAGAATCCCTTTAACAGTCCAGTCCTATAAGGATCCCTCTAACATTAAATACAGTCTCTATAAGGATCCCTCTAACATTAAATTCAGTCCTATAAGGATCCCTTTAACAGTCCAGTCCTATAAGGATCCCTCTAACAGTCCAGTCGTATAAGGATCCCTCTGACATTAAATACAGTCCTATAAGGATCCCTATAACATTAAATACAGTCCTATAAGGATCCCTCTAACAGTCAGTCCTATAAGGATCCCTCTAACAGTCCAGTCCTATAAGGGATCCCTCTAACAGTCAGTCCTATAAGGATCCCTCTAACAGTCCAGTCCTATAAGGATCCCTCTAACAGTCCAGTCCTATAAGGATCCCTCTAACAGTCAGTCCAGTCCTATAAGGATCCCTCTAACAGTCCAGTCCTATAAGGATCCCTTTAACAGTCCAGTCCTATAAGGATCCCTCTAACATTAAATACAGTCCTATAAGGATCCCTCTAACATTAAATTCAGTCCTATAAGGATCCCTTTAACAGTCCAGTCCTATAAGGATCCCTCTAACAGTCCAGTCCTATAAGGATCCCTCTAACATTAAATACAGTCCTATAAGGATCCCTCTAACAGTCAGTCCAGTACTATAGGGATCCCTCTAACAGTCAGTCCAGTCCTATAAGGATCCCTCTAACATTAAATACAGTCCTATAAGGATCCCTCTAACATTAAATACAGTTCTATAAGGATCCCTTTAACAGTCCAGTCCTATAAGGATCCCTCTAACATTAAATACAGTCCTATAAGGATCCCTCTAACAGTCCAGTCCTATAAGGATCCTTCTAACATTAAATACAGTCCTATAAGGATCCCTCTAACAGTCGTCCTATAAGGATCCCTCTAACAGACCAGTCCTATAAGGATCCCTCTAACATTAAGTACAGTCCTATAAGGATCCCTCTAACATTAAATACAGTCCTATAAGGATCCCTCTAACAGTCCAGTCCTATAAGGATCCCTCTAACATTAAATACAGTCCTATAAGGATCCCTCTAACATTAAATACAGTTCTATAAGGATCCCTCTAAAATTAAATACAGCTCTATAAGGATCCCTTTAACAGTCCAGTCCTATAAGGATCCCTCTAACATTAAATACAGTCCTATAAGGATCCCTCTAACATTAAATACAGTCCTATAAGGATCCCTCTAACAGTCCAGTCCTATAAGGATCCCTCTAACATTAAATACAGTCCTATAAGGATCCCTCTAACATTAAATACAGTCCTATAAGGATCCCTCTAACATTAAATACAGTCCTATAAGGATCCCTCTAACAGTCAGTCCTATAAGGATCCCTCTAACAGTCAGTCCAGTTCTATAAGGATCCCTCTAACATTAAATACAGTCCTATAAGGATCCCTCTAACAGTCCAGTTCTATAAGGATCCCTCTAACAGTCAGTCCAGTCCTATAAGGATCCCTCTAACATTAAATACAGTCCTATAAGGATCCCTCTAACAGGCCAGTCCTATAAGGATCCCTCTAACATTAAATACAGTCCTATAAGGATCCCTCTAACATTAAATACAGTCCTATAAGGATCCCTCTAACAGTCAGTCCTATAAGGATCCCTCTACAGGCCAGTCCTATAAGGATCCCTCTAACATTAAATACAGTCATATAAGGATCCCTCTAACAGTCAGTCCAGTCCTATAAGGATCCCTCTAACAGTCCAGTCCTATAAGGATCCCTCTAACAGTCCAGTCCTATAAGGATCCCTTTAACAGTCCAGTCCTATAAGGATCCCTCTAACATTAAATACAGTCCTATAAGGATCCCTCTAACATTAAATTCAGTCCTATAAGGATCCCTTTAACAGTCCAGTCCTATAAGGATCCCTCTAACAGTCCAGTCATATAAGGATCCCTCTGACATTAAATACAGTCCTATAAGGATCCCTATAACATTAAATACAGTCCTATAAGGATCCCTCTAACAGTCAGTCCTATAAGGATCCCTCTAACAGTCCAGTCCTATAAGGATCCCTCTAACAGTCAGTCCTATAAGGATCCCTCTAACAGTCCAGTCCTATAAGGATCCCTCTAACAGTCCAGTCCTATAAGGATCCCTCTAACAGTCAGTCCAGTCCTATAAGGATCCCTCTAACAGTCCAGTCCTATAAGGATCCCTTTAACAGTCCAGTCCTATAAGGATCCCTCTAACATTAAATACAGTCCTATAAGGATCCCTCTAACATTAAATTCAGTCCTATAAGGATCCCTTTAACAGTCCAGTCCTATAAGGATCCCTCTAACAGTCCAGTCCTATAAGGATCCCTCTAACATTAAATACAGTCCTATAAGGATCCCTCTAACATTAAATACAGTCCTATAAGGATCCCTTTAACAGTCAGTCCTATAAGGATCCCTCTAACATTAAATACAGTCCTATAAGGATCCCTCTAACAGTACAGTCCTATAAGGAGCCCTCTAACATTAAATACAGTCCTATAAAGATCCCTTTAACAGTCAGTCCTATAAGGATCCCTTTAACATTAAATACAGTTCCATAAGGATCCCTCTAACAGTCAGTCCAGTCCTATAAGGATCCCTCTAACAGTCAGTCAGTCCTATAAGGATCCCTCTAACAGTCAGTCCAGTCCTATAAGGATCCCTCTAACAGTCAGTCAGTCCTATAAGGAACCCTCTAACAGTCAGTCCAGTCCTATGAGGATCCCTCTAACAGTCAGTCCAGTCCTATAAGGATCCCTCTAACAGTCCAGTCCTATATGGATCCCTCTAACATTAAATACAGTCCTATAAGGATCCCTCTAACATTAAATACAGTCCTATAAGGATCCCTCTAACAGTCAGTCCAGTCCTATAGGATCCCTCTAACAGTCCAGTCCTAGGATCCCTCTAACATTAAATACAGTCCTATAAGGATCCCTCTAACATTAATACAGTCCTATAAGGATCCCTCTAACAGTAAATACAGTCCTATAAGGATCCCTCTAACAGTCCAGTCCTATAAGGATCCCTCTAACATTAAATACAGTCCTATAAGGATCCCTCTAACAGTCCAGTCCTATAAGGATCCCTCTAACATTAAATACAGTCCTATAAGGATCCCTCTAACAGTCCAGTCCTATAAGGATCCCTCTAACAGTCCAGTCCTATAAGGATCCCTCTAACAGTCCAGTCCTATAAGGATCCCTCTAACATTAAATACAGTCCTATAAGGATCCCTCTAACATTAAATACAGTCCTATAAGGATCCCTCTAACAGTCCAGTCCTATAAGGATCCCTCTAACATTAAATACAGTCCTATAAGGATCCCTCTAACATTAAATACAGTCCTATAAGGATCCCTCTAACAGTCCAGTCTCTATAAGGATCCCTCTAACATTAAATACAGTCCTATAAGGATCCCTCTAACATTAAATACAGTCCTATAAGGATCCCTCTAACATTCAGTCCCTCAGTCCTATAAGGATCCC
Organism: Coregonus clupeaformis; assembly: GCF_020615455.1. Lineage (NCBI taxonomy): Eukaryota > Metazoa > Chordata > Actinopteri > Salmoniformes > Salmonidae > Coregonus > Coregonus clupeaformis. The sequence goes on from NC_059196.1 coordinate 37,295,882, forward strand.
TCTAACAGTCGTCCAGTTCTATAAGGATCCCTCTAACATTAAATACAGTCCTATAAGGATCCCTCTAACAGTCCAGTTCTATAAGGATCCCTCTAACAGTCAGTCCAGTCCTATAAGGATCCCTCTAACATTAAATACAGTCCTATAATGATCCCTCTAACAGTCACAGTCCTATAAGGATCCCTCTAACATTAAATACAGTCCTATAAGGATCCCTCTAACATTAAATACAGTCCTATAAGGATCCCTCTAACAGTCAGTCCTATAAGGATCCCTCTAACAGTCAGTCCAGTCCTATAAGGATCCCTCTAACATTCAATACAGTCCTATAAGGATCCCTCTAATCAGTCAGTCAGTCCTATAAGGATCCCTCTAACAGTCAACAGTCCTATAAGGATCCCTCTAACAGTCAGTCCTATAAGGATCCTCTAACAGTCAGTCCTATAAGGATCCCTCTAACAGTAAATACAGTCCTATAAGGATCCCTCTAACATTAAATTCAGTCCTATAAGGATCCCTCTAACAGTCCAGTCCTATAAGGATCCCTCTAACAGTACAGTCCTATAAGGATCCCTCTAACAGTATACAGTCCTATAAGGATCCCTCTAACATTAAATACAGTCCCTATAAGGATCCCTCTAACAGTCAATCCACTATAAGGATCCCTCTAACAGTCCAGTCCTATAAGGATCCCTCTAACAGTCAGTCCTATAAGGGATCCCTCTAACAGTCGTCAGTCCATAAGGATCCCTCTAACAGTCGTCCAGTCCTATAAGGATCCCTCTAACAGTTACAGTCCTATAAGGATCCCTCTAACAGTCCAGTCCTATAAGGATCCCTTTAACAGTCCAGTCCTATAAGGATCCCTCTAACAGTCAATACAGTCCTATAAGGATCCCTCTAACATTCAGTCCAGTCCTATAAGGATCCCTCTAACAGTCCAGTCCTATAAGGATCCCTCTAACAGTCCAGTCCTATAAGGATCCCTCTAACATTCAGTACAGTCCTATAAGGATCCCTCTAACAGTAAATACAGTCCTATAAGGATCCCTTAACAGTCCAGTCCTATAAGGATCCCTCTAACAGTCAACAGTCCTATAAGGATCCCTCTAACAGTAACAGTCCTATAAGGATCCCTCTAACATTAAATACAGTCCTATAAGGATCCCTTTAACAGTCAGTCCTATAAGGATCCCTCTAACATTAAATACAGTTCCATAAGGATCCCTCTAACAGTCAGTCCAGTCCTATAAGGATCCCTCTAACAGTCAGTCAGTCCTATAAGGATCCCTCTAACAGTCAGTCCAGTCCTATAAGGATCCCTCTAACAGTCAGTCCAGTCCTATAAGGATCCCTCTAACAGTCAGTCCAGTCCTATAAGGATCCCTCTAACAGTCAGTCCAGTCCTATAAGGATCCCTCTAACAGTCCAGTCCTATAAGGATCCCTCTAACATTAAATACAGTCCTATAAGGATCCCTCTAACAGTCAGTCCTATAAGGATCCCTCTAACAGTCCAGTCCTATAAGGATCCCTCTAACAGTCCAGTCTCTATAAGGATCCCTCTAACATTAAATACAGTCCTATAAGGATCCCTCTAACAGTCCAGTCCCTATAAGGATCCCTCTAACAGTCCAGTCCTATAAGGATCCCTCTAACATTAAATACAGTCCTATAAGGATCCCTCTAACAGTCAATACAGTCCTATAAGGGATCCCTCTAACAGTCCCAGTCCTATAAGGATCCCTCTAACAGTCAGTCCTATAAGGATCCCTCTAACAGTCCAGTCCTATAAGGATCCCTCTAACATTAAATACAGTCCTATAAGGATCCCTCTAACATTAAATACAGTCCTATAAGGATCCCTCTAACAGTAACAGTCCTATAAGGATCCCTCTAACAGTCCAGTCCTATAAGGATCCACAGTCCAGTCCTATAAGGATCCCTCTAACATTAAATACAGTCCTATAAGGATCCCTCTAACATTAAATACAGTCCTATAAGGATCCCTTTAACAGTCCAGTCCTATAAGGATCCCTCTAACAGTCCAGTCCTATAAGGATCCCTCTAACATTAAATACAGTCCTATAAGGATCCCTCTAACATTAAATACAGTCCTATAAGGATCCCTCTAACATTAAATACAGTCCTATAAGGATCCCTCTAACAGTCCAGTCCTATAAGGATCCCTCTAACATTAAATACAGTCCCATAAGGATCCCTCTAACAGTCAATACAGTCCTATAAGGATCCCTCTAACATTCAATACAGTCCTATAAGGATCCCTCTAACAGTCCCAGTCCTATAAGGATCCCTCTAACATTAAATACAGTCCTATAAGGATCCCTCTAACATTAAATACAGTCCTATAAGGATCCCTCTAACATTAAATACAGTCCTATAAGGATCCCTCTAACAGTCAGTCCTATAAGGATCCCTCTAACATTAAATACAGTCCTATAAGGATCCCTCTAACATTAAATACAGTCCTATAAGGATCCCTCTAACAGTCATACAGTCCTATAAGGATCCCTCTAACAGTCAGTCCGTCCTATAAGGATCCCTCTAACATTAAATACAGTCCTATAAGGATCCCTCTAACATTAAATACAGTCCTATAAGGATCCCTCTAACAGTCCAGTCCTATAAGGATCCCTCTAACATTCAATACAGTCCTATAAGGATCCCTCTAACATTAAATACAGTCCTATAAGGATCCCTCTAACATTAAATCAGTCCTATAAGGATCCCTCTAACAGTCCAGTCCTATAAGGATCCCTCTAACAGTCAGTCCAGTCCTATAAGGATCCCTCTAACATTAAATACAGTCCTATAATGATCCCTCTAACAGTCCAGTCCTATAAGGATCCCTCTAACAGTCAGTCCAGTTCTATAAGGATCCCTCTAACATTAAATACAGTCCTATAAGGATCCCTCTAACAGTCAGTCCTATAAGGATCCCTCTACAGTCCAGTCCTATAAGGATCCCTCTAACATTAAATACAGTCCTATAAGGATCCCTCTAACAGTCAGTCCCTTATAAGGATCCCTCTAACAGTCCAGTCCTATAAGGATCCCTCTAACAGTCAACAGTCCTATACGGATCCCTTTAACAGTCCAGTCCTATAAGGATCCCTCTAACATTAAATACAGTCCTATAAGGATCCCTTCTCCGTCTAAGGATCCCTCTAACATTAAATACAGTCCTATAAGGATCCCTCTAACAGTCTCAGTCCTATAAGGATCCCTCTAACAGTCCAGTCCTATAAGGATCCCTCTGACATTAAATACAGTCCTATAAGGATCCCTATAACATTAAATACAGTCCTATAAGGATCCCTCTAACAGTCAGTCCTATAAGGATCCCTCTAACAGTCCAGTCCTATAAGGATCCCTCTAACAGTCAGTCCTATAAGGATCCCTCTAACAGTCCAGTCCTATAAGGATCCCTCTAACAGTCCAGTCCTATAAGGATCCCTCTAACAGTCAGTCCAGTCCTATAAGGATCCCTCTAACAGTCCAGTCCTATAAGGATCCCTTTTAAGGCAGTCCTATAAGGATCCCTCTAACATTAAATACAGTCCTATAAGGATCCCTCTAACATTAAATTCAGTCCTATAAGGATCCCTTTAACAGTCCAGTCCTATAAGGATCCCTCTAACAGTCCAGTCCTATAAGGATCCCTCTAACATTAAATACAGTCCTATAAGGATCCCTCTAACATTAAATACAGTCCTATAAGGATCCCTTTAACAGTCAGTCCTATAATCTATAAGGATCCCTCTAACATTAAATACAGTCCTATAAGGATCCCTCTAACAGTACAGTCCTATAAGGAGCCCTCTAACATTAAATACAGTCCTATAAAGATCCCTTTAACAGTCAGTCCTATAAGGATCCCTCTAACATTAAATACAGTTCCATAAGGATCCCTCTAACAGTCAGTCCAGTCCTATAAGGATCCCTCTAACAGTCAGTCAGTCCTATAAGGATCCCTCTAACAGTCAGTCAGTCCTATAAGGATCCCTCTAACAGTCAGTCCAGTCCTATGAGGATCCCTCTAACAGTCAGTCCAGTCCTATAAGGATCCCTCTAACAGTCCAGTCCTATATGGATCCCTCTAACATTAAATACAGTCCTATAAGGATCCCTCTAACATTAAATACAGTCATATAAGGATCCCTCTAATAGTCCAGTCCTATAAGGATCCCTCTAACAGTCAGTCCAGTCCTATAAGGATCCCTCTAACAGTCCAGTCCTGTAAGGATCCCTCTAACATTAAATACAGTCCTATAAGGATCCCTCTAACATTAAATACAGTCCTATAAGGATCCCTCTAACATTAAATACAGTCCTATAAGGATCCCTTTAACAGTCAGTCCTATAAGGATCCCTCTAACATTAAATACAGTCCTATACGGATCCCTCTAACAGTCCAATCCTATAAGGATCCCTCTAACATTAAATACAGTCCTATAAGGATCCCTCTAACAGTCAGTCCTATAAGGATCCCTCTAACAGTCCAGTCCTATAAGGATCCCTCTAACAGTCAGTCCTATAAGGATCCCTCTAACAGTCCAGTCCTATAAGGATCCCTCTAACAGTCAGTCCTATAAGGATCCCTCTAACAGTCAGTCCTATAAGGATCCCTCTAACAGTCCAGTCCTCATAAGGATCCCTCTAACAGTCAGTCCAGTCCCTATAAGGATCCCTCTAACAGTCCAGTCCTATAAGGATCCCTTTAACAGTCCAGTCCTATAAGGATCCCTCTAACATTAAATACAGTCCTATAAGGATCCCTCTAACATTAAATTCAGTCCTATAAGGATCCCTTTAACAGTCCAGTCCTATAAGGATCCCTCTAACAGTCCAGTCTCTATAAGGATCCCTCTAACATTAAATACAGTCCTATAAGGATCCCTCTAACATTAAATACAGTCCTATAAGGATCCCTTTAACAGTCAGTCCTATAAGGATCCCTCTAACATTAAATACAGTCCTATAAGGATCCCTCTAACAGTACAGTCCTATAAGGAGCCCTCTAACATTAAATACAGTCCTATAAAGATCCCTTTAACAGTCAGTCCTATAAGGATCCCTCTAACATTAAATACAGTTCCATAAGGATCCCTCTAACAGTCAGTCCAGTCCTATAAGGATCCCTCTAACAGTCAGTCAGTCCTATAAGGGATCCCTCTAACAGTCAGTCAGTCCTATAAGGATCCCTCTAACAGTCAGTCCAGTCCTATGAGGATCCCTCTAACAGTCAGTCCAGTCCTATAAGGATCCCTCTAACAGTCCAGTCCTATATGGATCCCTCTAACATTAAATACAGTCCTATAAGGATCCTTCTAACATTAAATACAGTCATATAAGGATCCCTCTAATAGTCCAGTCCTATAAGGATCCCTCTAACAGTCAGTCCAGTCCTATAAGGATCCCTCTAACAGTCCAGTCCTATAAGGATCCCTCTAACATTAAATACAGTCCTATAAGGATCCCTCTAACATTAAATACAGTCCTATAAGGATCCCTCTAACATTAAATACAGTCCTATAAGGATCCCTTTAACAGTCAGTCCTATAAGGATCCCTCTAACATTAAATACAGTCCTATACGGATCCCTCTAACAGTCCAGTCCTATAAGGATCCCTCTAACATTAAATACAGTCCTATAAGGATCCCTCTAACAGTCCAGTCCTATAAGGATCCCTCTAACAGTCCAGTCCTATAAGGATCCCTCTAACATTAAATACAGTCCTATAAGGATCCCTCTAACAGTCCAGTCCTATAAGGATCCCTTTAACAGTCAGTCCTATAAGGATCCCTCTAACATTAAATACAGTCCTATACGGATCCCTCTAACAGTCCAATCCTATAAGGATCCCTCTAACATTAAATACAGTCCTATAAGGATCCCTCTAACAGTCAGTCCTATAAGGATCCCTCTAACAGTCCAGTCCTATAAGGATCCCTCTAACAGTCAGTCCTATAAGGATCCCTCTAACAGTCCAGTCCTATAAGGATCCCTCTAACAGTCCAGTCCTATAAGGATCCCTCTAACAGTCAGTCCAGTCCTATAAGGATCCCTCTAACAGTCCAGTCCTATAAGGATCCCTTTAACAGTCCAGTCCTATAAGGATCCCTCTAACATTAAATACAGTCCTATAAGGATCCCTCTAACATTAAATTCAGTCCTATAAGGATCCCTTTAACAGTCCAGTCCTATAAGGATCCCTCTAACAGTCCAGTCCTATAAGGATCCCTCTAACATTAAATACAGTCCTATAAGGATCCCTCTAACATTAAATACAGTCCTATAAGGATCCCTTTAACAGTCAGTCCTATAAGGATCCCTCTAACATTAAATACAGTCCTATAAGGATCCCTCTAACAGTACAGTCCTATAAGGAGCCCTCTAACATTAAATACAGTCCTATAAAGATCCCTTTAACAGTCAGTCCTATAAGGATCCCTCTAACATTAAATACAGTTCCATAAGGATCCCTCTAACAGTCAGTCCAGTCCTATAAGGATCCCTCTAACAGTCAGTCAGTCCTATAAGGATCCCTCTAACAGTCAGTCAGTCCTATAAGGATCCCTCTAACAGTCAGTCCAGTCCTATGAGGATCCCTCTAACAGTCAGTCCAGTCCTATAAGGATCCCTCTAACAGTCCAGTCCCTATATGGATCCCTCTAACATTAAATACAGTCCTATAAGGATCCTTCTAACATTAAATACAGTCATATAAGGATCCCTCTAATAGTCCAGTCCTATAAGGATCCCTCTAACAGTCAGTCCAGTCCTATAAGGGATCCCTCTAACAGTCCAGTCCTATAAGGATCCCTCTAACATTAAATACAGTCCTATAAGGATCCCTCTAACATTAAATACAGTCCTATAAGGGATCCCTCTAACATTAAATACAGTCCTATAAGGATCCCTTTAACAGTCAGTCCTATAAGGATCCCTCTAACATTAAATACAGTCCTATACGGATCCCTCTAACAGTCCAGTCCTATAAGGATCCCTCTAACATTAAATACAGTCCTATAAGGATCCCTCTAACAGTCCAGTCCTATAAGGATCCCTCTAACAGTCCAGTCCTATAAGGATCCCTCTAACATTAAATACAGTCCTATAAGGATCCCTCTAACATTAAATACAGTCCTATAAGGATCCCTCTAACAGTCCAGTCCTATAAGGATCCCTCTAACATTAAATACAGTTCTATAAGGATCCCTCTAAAATTAAATACAGCTCTATAAGGATCCCTTTAACAGTCCAGTCCTATAAGGATCCCTCTAACATTAAATACAGTCCTATAAGGATCCCTCTAACATTAAATACAGTCCTATAAGGATCCCTCTAACAGTCCAGTCCTATAAGGATCCCTCTAATATTAAATACAGTCCTATAAGGATCCCTCTAACATTAAATACAGTCCTATAAGGATCCCTCTAACAGTCCAGTTCTATAAGGATCCCTCTAACAGTCAGTCCAGTCCTATAAGGATCCCTCTAACATTAAATACAGTCCTATAAGGATCCCTCTAACAGGCCAGTCCTATGGATCCCTCTAACATTAAATACAGTCCTATAAGGATCCCTCTAACATTAAATACAGTCCTATAAGGATCCCTCTAACAGTCAGTCCTATAAGGATCCCTCTACAGGCCAGTCCTATAAGGATCCCTCTAACATTAAATACAGTCCTATAAGGATCCCTCTAACAGTCAGTCCAGTCCTATAAGGATCCCTCTAACAGTCCAGTCCTATAAGGATCCCTCTAACAGTCCAGTCCTATAAGGATCCCTTTAACAGTCCAGTCCTATAAGGATCCCTCTAACATTAAATACAGTCCTATAAGGATCCCTCTAACATTAAATTCAGTCCTATAAGGATCCCTTTAACAGTCCAGTCCTATAAGGATCCCTCTAACAGTCCAGTCATATAAGGATCCCTCTGACATTAAATACAGTCCTATAAGGATCCCTATAACATTAAATACAGTCCTATAAGGGATCCCTCTAACAGTCAGTCCTATAAGGATCCCTCTAACAGTCCAGTCCTATAAGGATCCCTCTAACAGTCAGTCCTATAAGGATCCCTCTAACAGTCCAGTCTCTATAAAGATCCCTCTAACAGTCCAGTCCTATAAGGATCCCTCTAACAGTCAGTCCAGTCCTATAAGGATCCCTCTAACAGTCCAGTCCTATAAGGATCCCTTTAACAGTCCAGTCTCTATAAGGATCCCTCTAACATTAAATACAGTCCTATAAGGATCCCTCTAACATTAAATTCAGTCCTATAAGGATCCCTTTAACAGTCCAGTCCTATAAGGATCCCTCTAACAGTCCAGTCCTATAAGGATCCCTCTAACATTAAATACAGTCCTATAAGGATCCCTCTAACATTAAATACAGTCCTATAAGGATCCCTTTAACAGTCAGTCCTATAAGGATCCCTCTAACATTAAATACAGTCCTATAAGGATCCCTCTAACAGTACAGTCCTATAAGGAGCCATCTAACATTAAATACAGTCCTATAAAGATCCCTTTAACAGTCAGTCCTATAAGGATCCCTCTAACATTAAATACAGTTCCATAAGGATCCCTCTAACAGTCAGTCCAGTCCTATAAGGATCCTCTAACAGTCAGTCAGTCCTATAAGGATCCCTCTAACAGTCAGTCCAGTCCTATAAGGATCCCTCTAACAGTCAGTCAGTCCTATAAGGATCCCTCTAACAGTCATTCCAGTCCTATAAGGATCCCTCTAACAGTCAGTCCAGTCCTATAAGGATCCCTCTAACAGTCCAGTCCTATAAGGATCCCTCTAACATTAAATACAGTCCTATAAGGATCCCTCTAACATTAAATACAGTCCTATAAGGATCCCTCTAACAGTCAGTCCAGTCCCTATAAGGATCCCTTTAACAGTCGGTCCTATAAGGATCCCTCTAACATTAAATACAGTCATATAAGGATCCCTCTAATAGTCCAGTCCTATAAGGATCCCTCTAACAGTCAGTCCAGTCCTATAAGGATCCCTCTAACAGTCCAGTCCTATACGGATCCCTCTAACATTAAATACAGTCCTATAAGGATCCCTCTAACATTAAATACAGTCCTATAAGGATCCCTCTAACATTAAATACAGTCCTATAAGGATCCCTTTAACAGTCAGTCCTATAAGGATCCCTCTAACATTAAATACAGTTCTATAAGGATCCCTTTAACAGTCCAGTCCTATAAGGATCCCTCTATCATTAAATACAGTCCTATAAGGATCCCTCTAACATTAAATACAGTTCTATAAGGATCCCTTTAACAGTCCAGTCCTATAAGGATCCATCTAACAGTCCAGTCCTATAAGGATCCCTTTAACAGTCCAGTCCTATAAGGATCCCTCTAACATTAAATACAGTCCTATAAGGATCCCTCTAACATTAAATACAGTCCTATAAGGATCCCTCTAACAGTCAGTCCTATAAGGATCCCTCTACAGGCCAGTCCTATAAGGATCCCTCTAACATTAAATACAGTCCTATAAGGATCCCTCTAACAGTCAGTCCAGTCCTATAAGGATCCCTCTAACAGTCCAGTCCTATAAGGATCCCTCTAACAGTCCAGTCCTATAAGGATCCCTTTAACAGTCCAGTCCTATAAGGATCCCTCTAACATTAAATACAGTCCTATAAGGATCCCTCTAACATTAAATTCAGTCCTATAAGGATCCCTTTAACAGTCCAGTCCTATAAGGATCCCTCTAACAGTCCAGTCATATAAGGATCCCTCTGACATTAAATACAGTCCTATAAGGATCCCTATAACATTAAATACAGTCCTATAAGGATCCCTCTAACAGTCAGTCCTATAAGGATCCCTCTAACAGTCCAGTCCTATAAGGATCCCTCTAACAGTCAGTCCTATAAGGATCCCTCTAACAGTCCAGTCCTATAAGGATCCCTCTAACAGTCCAGTCCTATAAGGATCCCTCTAACAGTCAGTCCAGTCCTATAAGGATCCCTCTAACAGTCCAGTCCTATAAGGATCCCTTTAACAGTCCAGTCCTATAAGGATCCCTCTAACATTAAATACAGTCATATAAGGATCCCTCTAACATTAAATTCAGTCCTATAAGGATCCCTTTAACAGTCCAGTCCTATAAGGATCCCTCTAACAGTCCAGTCCTATAAGGATCCCTCTAACATTAAATACAGTCCTATAAGGATCCCTCTAACATTAAATACAGTCCTATAAGGATCCCTTTAACAGTCAGTCCTATAAGGATCCCTCTAACATTAAATACAGTCCTATAAGGATCCCTCTAACAGTACAGTCCTATAAGGAGCCATCTAACATTAAATACAGTCCTATAAAGATCCCTTTAACAGTCAGTCCTATAAGGATCCCTCTAACATTAAATACAGTTCCATAAGGATCCCTCTAACAGTCAGTCCAGTCCTATAAGGATCCCTCTAACAGTCAGTCAGTCCTATAAGGATCCCTCTAACAGTCAGTCCAGTCCTATAAGGATCCCTCTAACAGTCAGTCAGTCCTATAAGGATCCCTCTAACAGTCAGTCCAGTCCTATAAGGATCCCTCTAACAGTCAGTCCAGTCCTATAAGGATCCCTCTAACAGTCCAGTCCTATATGGATCCCTCTAACATTAAATACAGTCCTATAAGGATCCCTCTAACATTAAATACAGTCCTATAAGGATCCCTCTAACAGTCAGTCCAGTCCTATAAGGATCCCTTTAACAGTCAGTCCTATAAGGATCCCTCTAACATTAAATACAGTCATATAAGGATCCCTCTAATAGTCCAGTCCTATAAGGATCCCTCTAACAGTCAGTCCAGTCCTATAAGGATCCCTCTAACAGTCCAGTCCTATAAGGATCCCTCTAACATTAAATACAGTCCTATAAGGATCCCTCTAACATTAAATACAGTCCTATAAGGATCCCTCTAACATTAAATACAGTCCTATAAGGATCCCTTTAACAGTCAGTCCTATAAGGATCCCTCTAACATTAAATACAGTTCTATAAGGATCCCTTTAACAGTCCAGTCCTATAAGGATCCCTCTATCATTAAATACAGTCCTATAAGGATCCCTCTAACATTAAATACAGTTCTATAAGGATCCCTTTAACAGTCCAGTCCTATAAGGATCCATCTAACATTAAATACAGTCCTATAAGGATCCCTCTAACATTAAATACAGTCCTATAAGGATCCCTCTAACAGTCCAGTCCTATAAGGATCCCTCTAACATTAATACAGTCCTATAAGGATCCCTCTAACATTAAATACAGTCCTATAAGGATCCCTCTAACAATCAGTCCAGTTCTATAAGGATCCCTCTAACAGTCAGTCCAGTTCTATAAGGATCCCTCTAACATTAAATACAGTCCTATAAGGATCCCTCTAACAGTCCAGTTCTATAAGGATCCCTCTAACAGTCAGTCCAGTCCTATAAGGATCCCTCTAACATTAAATACAGTCCTATAAGGATCCCTCTAACAGTCCAGTCCTATAAGGATCCCTCTAACATTAAATACAGTCCTATAAGGATCCCTCTAACAGCCAGTCCAGTCCTATAAGGATCCCTCTAACAGTCCAGTCCTATAAGGATCCCTCTAACAGTCAGTCCAGTCCTATAAGGATCCCTCTAACAGTCCAGTCCTATAAGGATCCCTTTAACAGTCCAGTCCTATAAAGATCCCTCTAACATTAAATACAGTCCTATAAGGATCCCTCTAACATTAAATACAGTCCTATAAGGATCCCTCTAACATTAAATACAGTCCTATAAGGATCCCTTTAACAGTCAGTCCTATAAGGATCCCTCTAACATTAAATACAGTCCTATAAGGATCCCTCTAACAGCACAGTCCTATAAGGATCCCTCTAACATTAAATACAGTCCTATAAAGATCCCTTTAACAGTCAGTCCTATAAGGATCCCTCTAACATTAAATACAGTTCCATAAGGATCCCTCTAACAGTCAGTCCAGTCCTATAAGGATCCCTCTAACAGTCAGTCAGTCCTATAAGGATCCCTCTAACAGACAGTCCAGTCCTATAAGGATCCATCTAACAGTCAGTCAGTCCTATAAGGATCCCTCTAACAGTCAGTCCAGTCCTATAAGGATCCCTCTAACAGTAAGTCCAGTCCTATAAGGATCCCTCTAACAGTCCAGTCCTATATGGATCCCTCTAACAGTCCAGTCATATAAGGATCCCTCTAACAGTCCAGTCCTATAAGGATCCCTCTAACAGTCAGTCCAGTCCTATAAGGATCCCTCTAACAGTCCAGTCCTATAAGGATCCCTCTAACATTAAATACAGTCCTATAAGGATCCCTCTAACAGTCAGTCCAGTCCTATAAGGATCCCTCTAATATTAAATACAGTCCTATAAGGATCCCTCTAACAGTCCAGTCCTATAAGGATCCCTCTAACATTAAATACAGTCCTATAAGGATCCCTCTAACATTAAATACAGTCCTATAAGGATGCCTCTAACATTAAATACAGTCCTATAAGGATCCCTCTAACAGTCCAGTCCTATAAGGATCCCTCTAACATTAAATACAGTTCCATAAGGATCCCTCTAACAGTCAGTCCAGTCCTATGAGGATCCCTCTAACAGTCCAGTCCTATAAGGATCCCTCTAACAGTCAGTCCAGTCCTATAAGGATCCCTCTAACAGTCAGTCCAGTCCTATAAGGATCCCTCTAACAGTCCAGTCCTATAAGGATCCCTCTAACTGTCCAGTCCTATAAGGATCCCTTTAACAGTCTAGTCCTATAAGGATCCCTCTAACATTAAATACAGTCCTATAAGGATTCCTCTAACATTAAATACAGTCCTATAAGGATCCCTCTAACAGTCAGTCCTATAAGGATCCCTCTAACAGTCCAGTCCTATAAGGATTCCTCTAACATTAAATACAGTCCTATAAGGATCCCTCTAACAGTCCAGTCCTATAAGGATCCCTCTAACAGTCCAGTCCTATAAGGATCCCTCTAACATTAAATACAGTCCTTTAAGGATCCCCTCTAACAGTCCAGTCCTATAAGGATCCCTCTAACAGTCCAGTCCTATAAGGATCCCTCTAACAGTCAGTCCTATAAGGATCCCTTTAACAGTCCAGTCCTATAAGGATCCTCTAACATTAAATACAGTCCTATAAGGATCCCTCTAACATTAAATTCAGTCCTATAAGGATCCCTTTAACAGTCCAGTCCTATAAGGATCCCTCTAACAGTCCAGTCCTATAAGGATCCCTTTAACAGTCCAGTCCTATAAGGATCCCTCTAACATTAAATACAGTCCTATAAGGATCCCTCTAACATTAAATTCAGTCCTATAAGGATCCCTTTAACAGTCCAGTCCTATAAGGATCCCTCTAACAGTCCAGTCCTATAAGGATCCCTCTAACATTAAATACAGTCCTATAAGGATCCCTCTAACATTAAATACAGTCCTATAAGGATCCCTCTAACATTAAATACAGTCCTATAAGGATCCCTTTAACAGTCAGTCCTATAAGGATCCCTCTAACATTAAATACAGTTCCATAAGGATCCCTCTAACAGTCAGTCCAGTCTCTATAAGGGATCCCTCTAACAGTCAGTCAGTCCTATAAGGATCCCTCTAACAGTCGGTCCAGTCTCTATAAGGATCCCTCTAACAGTCAGTCAGTCCTATAAGGATCCCTCTAACAGTCAGTCCAGTCCCTATAAGGATCCCTCTAACAGTCGGTCCAGTCCTATAAGGGATCCTCTAAAAGTCCAGTCCTATAAGGATCCCTCTAACATTAAATACAGTCCTATAAGGATCCCTCTAACATCAAATACAGTCATATAAGGATCCCTCTAACAGTCCTGTCCTATAAGGATCCCTCTAACAGTCAGTCCAGTCCTATAAGGATCCCTCTAACAGTCCAGTCCTATAAGGATCCCTCTAACATTAAATACAGTCCTATAAGGATCCCTCTAACAGTCCAGTCTCTATAAGGATCCCTCTAACATTAAATACAGTCCTATAAGGATCCCTCTAACATTAAATACAGTCCTATAAGGATCCCTCTAACATTAAATACAGTCCTATAAGGATCCCTCTAACAGTCCAGTCCTATAAGGATCCCTCTAACATTAAATACAGTTCCATAAGGATCCCTCTAACAGTCAGTCCAGTCCTATAAGGATCCCTCTAACAGTCCAGTCCTATAAGGATCCCTCTAACAGTCAGTCCAGTCCTATAAGGATTCTCTAACATTAAATACAGTCCTATAAGGATCCCTCTAACAGTCCAGTCCTATAAGGATCCCCTCTAACAGTCCAGTCCCTATAAGGATCCCTCTAACATTAAATACAGTCCTATAAGGATCCCTCTAACAGTCCAGTCTCTATAAGGATCCCTCTAACAGTCCAGTCCTATAAGGATCCCTCTAACAGTCCAGTCCTATAAGGATCCCTTTAACAGTCCAGTCCTATAAGGATCCCTCTAACATTAAATACAGTCCTATAAGGATCCCTCTAACAGTCCAGTCCTATAAGGATCCCTCTAACATTAAATACAGTTCCATAAGGATCCCTCTAACAGTCAGTCCAGTCCTATAAGGATCCCTCTAACAGTCCAGTCCTATAAGGATCCCTCTAACAGTCAGTCCAGTCCTATAAGGATTCCTCTAACATTAAATACAGTCCTATAAGGATCCCTCTAACAGTCCAGTCCTATAAGGATCCCTCTAACAGTCCAGTCCTATAAGGATCCCTCTAACATTAAATACAGTCCTATAAGGATCCCTCTAACAGTCCAGTCCTATAAGGATCCCTCTAACAGTCCAGTCCTATAAGGATCCCTCTAACAGTCCAGTCCTATAAGGATCCCTTTAACAGTCCAGTCCTATAAGGATCCCTCTAACATTAAATACAGTCCTATAAGGATCCCTCTAACATTAAATTCAGTCCTATAAGGATCCCTTTAACAGTCCAGTCCTATAAGGATCCCTCTAACAGTCCAGTCCTATAAGGATCCCTCTAACAGTCCAGTCCTATAAGGATCCCTTTAACAGTCCAGTCCTATAAGGATCCCTCTAACATTAAATACAGTCCTATAAGGATCCCTCTAACATTAAATTCAGTCCTATAAGGATCCCTTTAACAGTCCAGTCCTATAAGGATCCCTCTAACAGTCCAGTCCTATAAGGATCCCTCTAACATTAAATACAGTCCTATAAGGATCCCTCTAACATTAAATACAGTCCTATAAGGATCCCTCTAACATTAAATACAGTCCTATAAGGATCCCTTTAACAGTCAGTCCTATAAGGATCCCTCTAACATTAAATACAGTTCCATAAGGATCCCTCTAACAGTCAGTCCAGTCCTATAAGGATCCCTCTAACAGTCAGTCAGTCCTATAAGGATCCCTCTAACAGTCAGTCCAGTCCTATAAGGATCCCTCTAACAGTCAGTCAGTCCTATAAGGATCCCTCTAACAGTCAGTCCAGTCCTATAAGGATCCCTCTAACAGTCAGTCCAGTCCTATAAGGATCCCTCTAAAAGTCCAGTCCTATAAGGATCCCTCTAACATTAAATACAGTCCTATAAGGATCCCTCTAACATTAAATACAGTCATATAATGATCCCTCTAACAGTCCTGTCCTATAAGGATCCCTCTAACAGTCAGTCCAGTCCTATAAGGATCCCTCTAACAGTCCAGTCCTATAAGGATCCCTCTAACATTAAATACAGTCCTATAAGGATCCCTCTAACAGTCCAGTCCTATAAGGATCCCTCTAACATTAAATACAGTCCTATAAGGATCCCTCTAACATTAAATACAGTCCTATAAGGATCCCTCTAACATTAAATACAGTCCTATAAGGATCCCTCTAACAGTCCAGTCCTATAAGGATCCCTCTAACATTAAATACAGTTCCCATAAGGATCCCTCTAACAGTCAGTCCAGTCCTATAAGGATCCCTCTAACAGTCCAGTCCTATAAGGATCCCTCTAACAGTCAGTCCAGTCCTATAAGGATCCCTCTAACAGTCAGTCCAGTCCTATAAGGATCCCTCTAACAGTCCAGTCCTATAAGGATCCCTCTAACAGTCCAGTCCTATAAGGATCCCTTTAACAGTCCAGTCCTATAAGGATCCCTCTAACATTAAATACAGTCCTATAAGGATTCCTCTAACATTAAATACAGTCCTATAAGGATCCCTCTAACAGTCAGTCCTATAAGGATCCCTCTAACAGTCCAGTCCTATAAGGATCCCTCTAACAGTCCAGTCCTATAAGGATCCCTCTAACAGTCAGTCCAGTCCTATAAGGATCCCTCTAACAGTCCAGTCCTATAAGGATCCCTCTAACAGTCCAGTCCTATAAGGATCCCTTTAACAGTCCAGTCCTATAAGGATCCCTCTAACATTAAATACAGTCCTATAAGGATCCCTCTAACATTAAATTCAGTCCTATAAGGATCCCTTTAACAGTCCAGTCCTATAAGGATCCCTCTAACAGTCCAGTCCTATAAGGATCCCTCTAACATTAAATACAGTCCTATAAGGATCCCTCTAACATTAAATACAGTCCTATAAGGA
Organism: Coregonus clupeaformis; assembly: GCF_020615455.1. Lineage (NCBI taxonomy): Eukaryota > Metazoa > Chordata > Actinopteri > Salmoniformes > Salmonidae > Coregonus > Coregonus clupeaformis. The sequence continues at coordinate 37,312,508 of NC_059196.1, forward strand.
TCCCTCTAACATTAAATACAGTCCTATAAGGATCCCTTTAACAGTCAGTCCTATAAGGATCCCTCTAACATTAAATACAGTCCTATAAGGATCCCTCTAACAGTACAGTCCTATAAGGATCACTCTAACATTAAATACAGTCCTATAAAGATCCCTTTAACAGTCAGTCCTATAAGGATCCCTCTAACATTAAATACAGTTCCATAAGGATCCCTCTAACAGACAGTCCAGTCCTATAAGGATCCCTCTAACAGTCAGTCAGTCCTATAAGGATCCCTCTAACAGTCAGTCCAGTCCTATAAGGATCCCTCTAACAGTCAGTCAGTCCTATAAGGATCCCTCTAACAGTCATTCCAGTCCTATAAGGATCCCTCTAACAGTCAGTCCAGTCCTATAAGGATCCCTCTAACAGTCCAGTCCTATAAGGATCCCTCTAACATTAAATACAGTCCTATAAGGATCCCTCTAACATTAAATACAGTCATATAAGGATCCCTCTAACAGTCCAGTCCTATAAGGATCCATCTAACAGTCAGTCCAGTCCTATAAGGATCCCTCTAACAGTCCAGTCCTATAAGGATCCCTCTAACATTAAATACAGTCCTATAAGGATCCCTCTAACAGTCCAGTCCTATAAGGATCCCTCTAACATTAAATACAGTCCTATAAGGATCCCTCTAACATTAAATACAGTCCTATAAGGATCCCTCTAACATTAAATACAGTCCTATAAGGATCCCTCTAACAGTCCAGTCCTATAAGGATCCCTCTAACATTAAATACAGTTCCATAAGGATCCCTCTAACAGTCAGTCCAGTCCTATAAGGATCCCTCTAACAGTCCAGTCCTATAAGGATCCCTCTAACAGTCAGTCCAGTCCTATAAGGATCCCTCTAACAGTCAGTCCAGTCCTATAATGATCCCTCTAACAGTCCAGTCCTATAAGGATCCCTCTAACAGTCCAGTCCTTTAAGGATCCCTTTAACAGTCCAGTCCTATAAGGATCCCTCTAACATTAAATACAGTCCTATAAGGATTCCTCTAACATTAAATACAGTCCTATAAGGATCCCTCTAACAGTCCAGTCCTATAAGGATCCCTCTAACATTAAATACAGTCCTATAAGGATCCCTCTAACATTAAATACAGTCCTATAAGGATCCCTCTAACATTAAATACAGTCCTATAAGGATCCCTTTAACAGTCATTCCTATAAGGATCCCTCTAACATTAAATACAGTCCTATAAGGATCCCTCTAACAGTACAGTCCTATAAGGATCCCTCTAACATTAAATACAGTCCTATAAAGATCCCTTTAACAGTCAGTCCTATAAGGATCCCTCTAACATTAAATACAGTCCTATAAGGATCCCTCTAACAGTACAGTCCTATAAGGATCCCTCTAACATTAAATACAGTTCTATAAGGATCCCTCTAACATTAAATACAGTTCTATAAGGATCCCTCTAACATTAAATACAGTTCTATAAGGATCCCTTTAACAGTCCAGTCCTATAAGGATCCCTCTAACATTAAATACAGTCCTATAAGGATCCCTCTAACATTAAATACAGTTCTATAAGGATCCCTTTAACAGTCCAGTCCAATAAGGATCCCTCTAACATTAAATACAGTCCTATAAGGATCCCTCTAACATTAAATACAGTCCTATAAGGATCCCTCTAACATTAAATACAGTCCTATAAGGATCCCTTTAACAGTCCAGTCCTATAAGGATCCCTCTAACATTAAATACAGTCCTATAAGGATCCCTCTAACAGTCAGTCCTATAAGGATCCCTCTAACATTAAATACAGTCCTATAAGGATCCCTCTAACAGTACAGTCCTATAAGGATCCCTCTAACATTAAATACAGTCCTATAAGGATCCCTCTAACAGTCGGTCCTATAAGGATCCCTCTAACAGTCAGTCCTATAAGGATCCCTTTAACAGTCAGTCCTATAAGGATCCCTCTAACAGTCAGTCCTATAAGGATCCCTCTAAAAGTACAGTCCTATAAGGATCCCTCTAACATTAAATACAGTCCTATAAGGATCCCTCTAACAGTCAGTCCTATAAGGATCCCTCTAACAGTCAGTCCAGTCCTATAAGGATCCTTCTAACAGTCAGTCCAGTTCTATAAGGATCCCTCTAACAGTCCAGTCCTATAAGGATCCCTCTAACAGTCCAGTCCTATAAGGATCCCTCTAACAGTCAGTCCAGTCCTATAAGGATCCCTCTAACAGTCCAGTCCTATAAGGATCCCTTTAACAGTCAGTCCAGTCCTATAAGGATCCCTCTAACATTAAATACAGTCCTATAAGGATCCCTCTAACATTAAATACAGTCCTATAAGGATCCCTCTAACATTAAATACAGTCCTATAAGGATCCCTTTAACAGTCAGTCCTATAAGGATCCCTCTAACATTAAATACAGTCCTATAAGGATCCCTCTAACAGTACAGTCCTATAAGGATCCCTCTAACATTAAATACAGTCCTATAAAGATCCCTTTAACAGTCAGTCCTATAAGGATCCCTCTAACATTAAATACAGTCCTATAAGGATCCCTCTAACAGTACAGTCCTATAAGGATCCCTCTAACATTAAATACAGTTCTATAAGGATCCCTCTAACATTAAATACAGTTCTATAAGGATCCCTCTAACATTAAATACAGTTCTATAAGGATCCCTTTAACAGTCCAGTCCTATAAGGATCCCTCTAACATTAAATACAGTCCTATAAGGATCCCTCTAACATTAAATACAGTCCTATAAAGATCCCTTTAACAGTCAGTCCTATAAGGATCCCTCTAACATTAAATACAGTCCTATAAGGATCCCTCTAACAGTCAGTCCTATAAGGATCCCTTTAACAGTCAGTCCTATAAGGATCCCTCTAACAGTCAGTCCTATAAGTATCCCTCTAAAAGTACAGTCCTATAAGGATCCCTCTAACATTAAATACAGTCCTATAAGGATCCCTCTAACAGTCAGTCCTATAAGGATCCCTCTAACAGTCAGTCCAGTCCTATAAGGATCCTTCTAACAGTCAGTCCAGTTCTCTAAGGATCCCTCTAACAGTCCAGTCCTATAAGGATCCCTCTAACAGCAGTCCAGTCCTATAAGGATCCCTCTAACAGTCAGTCCAGTCCTATAAGGATCCCTCTAACAGTCCAGTCCTATAAGGATCCCTTTAACAGTCAGTCCAGTCCTATAAGGATCCCTCTAACATTAAATACAGTCCTATAAGGATCCCTCTAGCATTAAATACAGTCCTATAAGGATCCCTCTAACATTAAATACAGTCCTATAAGGATCCCTTTAACAGTCAGTCCTATAAGGATCCCTCTAACATTAAATACAGTCCTATAAGGATCCCTCTAACAGTACAGTCCTATAAGGATCCCTCTAACATTAAATACAGTCCTATAAAGATCCCTTTAACAGTCAGTCCTATAAGGATCCCTCTAACATTAAATACAGTCCTATAAGGATCCCTCTAACAGTACAGTCCTATAAGGATCCCTCTAACATTGAATACAGTCCTATAAGGATCCCTCTAACATTAAATACAGTCCTATAAGGATCCCTCTAACATTAAATACAGTTCTATAAGGATCCCTCTAACATTAAATACAGTTTTATAAGGATCCCTTTAACAGTCCAGTCCAATAAGGATCCCTCTAACATTAAATACAGTCCTATAAGGATCCCTCTAACATTAAATACAGTCCTATAAGGATCCCTCTAACATTAAATACAGTCCTATAATGATCCCTTTAACAGTCCAGTCCTATAAGGATCCCTCTAACATTAAATACAGTCCTATAAGGATCCCTCTAACAGTCAGTCCTATAAGGATCCCTCTAACATTAAATACAGTCCTATAAGGATCCCTCTAACAGTACAGTCTTATAAGGATCCCTCTAACATTAAATACAGTCCTATAAGGATCCCTCTAACAGTCAGTCCTATAAGGATCCCTCTAACAGTCAGTCCTATAAGGATCCCTTTAACAGTCAGTCCTATAAGGATCCCTCTAACAGTCAGTCCTATAAGGATCCCTCTAAAAGTACAGTCCTATAAGGATCCCTCTAACATTAAATACAGTCCTATAAGGATCCCTCTAACAGTCAGTCCTATAAGGATCCCTCTAACAGTCAGTCCAGTCCTATAAGGATCCTTCTAACAGTCAGTCCAGTTCTATAAGGATCCCTCTAACAGTCCAGTCCTATAAGGATCCCTCTAACAGTCCAGTCCTATAAGGATCCCTCTAACAGTCAGTCCAGTCCTATAAGGATCCCTCTAACAGTCCAGTCCTATAAGGATCCCTTTAACAGTCAGTCCAGTTATATAAGGATCCCTCTAACAGTCCAGTCCTATAAGGATCCCTCTAACAGTCCAGTCCTATAAGGATCCCTCTAACAGTCAGTCCAGTTCTATAAGGATCCCTCTAACAGTCCAGTCCTATAAGGATCCCTCTAACAGTCCAGTCCTATAAGGATCCCTCTAACAGTCAGTCCAGTTCTATAAGGATCCCTATAACAGTCAGTCCAGTCCTATAAGGATCCCTCTAACAGTCAGTCCAGTCCTATAAGGATCCCTCTAACAGTCAGTCCAGTCCTATAAGGATCCCTCTAACAGTCCAGTCCTATAAGGATCCCTCTAACAGTCAGTCCAGTCCTATAAGGATCCCTCTAACAGTCAGTCCAGTCCTATAAGGATCCCTCTAACAGTCCAGTCCTATAAGGATCCCTCTAACAGTCCAGTCCTATAAGGATCCCTCTAACAGTCAGTCCAGTTCTATAAGGATCCCTCTAACAGTCAGTCCAGTCCTATAAGGATCCCTCTAACAGTCTGTCCAGTTCTATAAGGATCCCTCTAACAGTCAGTCCAGTTCTATAAGGATCCCTCTAACAGTCAGTCCAGTCCTATAAGGATCCCTCTAACAGTCAGTCCAGTTCTATAAGGATCCCTCTAACAGTCAGTCCAGTTCTATAAGGATCCCTCTAACAGTCAGTCCAGTCCTATAAGGATCCCTCTAACAGTCAGTCCAGTCCATAAGGATCCCTCTAACAGTCAGTCCAGTCTCTATAAGGGATCCCTCTAACAGTCAGTCCAGTCCTATAAGGGATCCCTCTAACAGTCAGTCCAGTCCTATAAGGATCCCTCTAACAGTCAGTCCAGTCTCTATAAGGATCCCTCTAACAGTCAGTCCAGTTATAAGGATCCCTCTAACAGTCAGTCAGTCCTATAAGGATCCCTCTAACAGTCAGTCCAGTTCCATAAGGATCCCCTCTAACAGTCAGTCCAGTCCATAAGGATCCCTCTAACAGTCAGTCCAGTCCTATAAGGATCCCTCTAACAGTCAGTCCAGTTCCATAAGGATCCCTCTAACAGTCAGTCCAGTTCTATAAGGATCCCTCTAACAGTCAGTCCTATAAGGATCCCTCTAACAGTCAGTCCAGTCCTATAAGGATCCTTCTAACAGTCAGTCCAGTCCTATAAGGATCCCTCTAACAGTCAGTCCAGTTCCATAAGGATCCCTCTAACAGTCAGTCCAGTCCTATAAGGATCCCTCTAACAGTCAGTCCAGTTCCATAAGGATCCCTCTAACAGTCAGTCCAGTCCCTATAAGGATCCTCTAACAGTCAGTCCAGTCTCTATAAGGATCCCTCTAACAGTCAGTCCAGTCCTATAAGGATCCTCTAACAGTCAGTCCAGTCCTATAAGGATCCCCTCTAACAGTCAGTCCAGTCTCTATAAGGATCCCTCTAACAGTCAGTCCAGTCTATAAGGATCCCTCTAACAGTCAGTCCAGTTCTATAAGGATCCCTCTAACAGTCAGTCCTATAAGGATCCCTCTAACAGTCAGTCCAGTCCTATAAGGATCCCTCTAACAGTCAGTCCAGTCCTATAAGGATCCCTCTAACAGTCAGTCCTATAAGGATCCTCTAACAGTCAGTCCTCTATAAGGATCCTCTAACAGTCAGTCCAGTCCTATAAGGATCCCTCTAACAGTCAGTCCAGTCCTATAAGGATCCCTCTAACAGTCAGTCCAGTTCTATAAGGATCCTTCTAACAGTCAGTCCAGTCTATAAGGATCCTTCTAACAGTCAGTCCAGTCCTATAAGGATCCTCTAACAGTCAGTCCCTATAAGGATCCCTCCTAACAGTCAGTCCAGTCCTATAAGATCCCTCTAACAGTCAGTCCTATAAGGATCCCTCTAACAGTCAGTCCTATAAGGATCCCTCTAACAGTCAGTCCAGTCCTATAAGGATCCTTCTAACAGTCAGTCCAGTCCTATAAGGATCCCTCTAACAGTCAGTCCAGTTCCATAAGGATCCCTCTAACAGTCAGTCCAGTTCTATAAGGATCCCTCTAACAGTCAGTCCAGTCTATAAGGATCCTTCTAACAGTCAGTCCAGTCCTATAAGGATCCCTCTAACAGTCAGTCCAGTCCTATAAGGATCCCTCTAACAGTCAGTCCAGTTCCATAAGGATCCCTCTAACAGTCTCAGTCTCTATAAGGATCCCTCTAACAGTCAGTCCAGTCCTATAAGGATCCCTCTAACAGTCAGTCCAGTTCCTATAAGGATCCCTCTAACAGTCAGTCCAGTCCTATAAGGATCCCTCTAACAGTCAGTCCAGTCCTATAAGGATCCCTCTAACAGTCAGTCCAGTCCTATAAGGATCCCTCTAACAGTCAGTCCAGTTCCATAAGGATCCCTCTAACAGTCAGTCCAGTCCTATAAGGATCCCTCTAACAGTCAGTCCTATAAGGATCCCTCTAACAGTCAGTCCAGTCCTATAAGGATCCCTCTAACAGTCAGTCCAGTCCTATAAGGATCCCTCTAACAGTCAGTCCAGTCTCTATAAGGATCCCTCTAACAGTCGTCCAGTCCCATAAGGATCCCTCTAACAGTCAGTCCAGTCCTATAAGGATCCCTCTAACAGTCAGTCCAGTCCTATAAGGATCCCTCTAACAGTCAGTCCAGTCCTATAAGGATCCTCTAACAGTCAGTCCAGTCCTATAAGGATCCCTCTAACAGTCAGTCCAGTCCTATAAGGATCCCTCTAACAGTCAGTCCAGTCCTATAAGGATCCCTCTAACAGTCAGTCCAGTCCTATAAGGATCCCTCTAACAGTCGTCCAGTCCTAAGGATCCTCTAACATTCAGTACAGTCCTATAAGGATCCCTCTAACAGTCAGTCCTATAAGGATCCCTCTAACAGTCAGTCCAGTCCTATAAGGATCCCTCAAACAGTCCAGTCCTATAAGGATCACTCTAACAGTCCAGTCCTATAAGGATCCCTCTAACAGCCAGTCCAGTCCTATAAGGATCCCTCTAACAGTCCAGTCCTATAAGGACCCCTCTAACAGTCAGTCCAGTCCTATAAGGATCCCTCTAACAGTCAGTCCAGTCCTATAAGGATCACTCTAACAGTCAGTCCAGTCCTATAAGGATCCCTCTAACAGCCAGTCCAGTCCTATACGGATCCCTCAAACAGTCGTCCAGTCCTATAAGGGATCCCTCTAACAGTCAGTCCTATAAGGATCCCTCTAACAGTCCAGTCTCTATAAGGATCCCTCTAACAGTCAGTCCGTCCTATAAGGATCCTCTAACAGTCTCAGTCCTATAAGGATCCCTCTAACAGTCCAGTCCTATAAGGATCCCTCTAACAGTCTCAGTCCTATAAGGATCCCTCTAACAGCCAGTCCAGTCCTATAAGGGATCCCTCTAACAGTCCAGTCCTATAAGGATCCTCTAACAGTCAGTCCTATAAGGATCCCTCTAACAGTCAGTCCATTCTAAGGATCCCTCTAACAGTCGTTCAGTCCTATAAGGATCCCTCTAACAGTCAGTCCAGTCCTATAAGGGATCCCTCTAACAGTCAGTCCAGTCCTATAAGGATCCCTCTAACAGTCCAGTCCTATAAGGATCCCTCTAACAGTCCAGTCCTATAAGGATCCCTCTAACAGTCAGTCCAGTCCTATAAGGATCCCTCTAACAGTCAGTCCAGTCCTATAAGGATCCCTCTAACAGTCAGTCCAGTTCTATAAGGATCCTTCTAACAGTCAGTCCAGTCTATAAGGATCCTTCTAACAGTCAGTCCAGTCCTATAAGGATCCCTCTAACAGTCAGTCCAGTCCTATAAGGATCCCTCTAACAGTCAGTCCAGTTCCATAAGGATCCCTCTAACAGTCAGTCCAGTTCTATAAGGATCCCTCTAACAGTCAGTCCTATAAGGATCCCTCTAACAGTCAGTCCAGTCCTATAAGGATCCTTCTAACAGTCAGTCCAGTCCTATAAGGATCCCTCTAACAGTCAGTCCAGTTCCATAAGGATCCCTCTAACAGTCAGTCCAGTTCTATAAGGATCCCTCTAACAGTCAGTCCTATAAGGATCCCTCTAACAGTCAGTCCAGTCCTATAAGGATCCTTCTAACAGTCAGTCCAGTCCTATAAGGATCCTCTAACAGTCAGTCCAGTCCCTATAAGGATCCCTCTAACAGTCAGTCCAGTCCTATAAGGGATCCCTCTAACAGTCAGTCCAGTCCTATAAGGATCCCTCTAACAGTCAGTCCAGTCCTATAAGGATCCCTCTAACAGTCAGTCCAGTCCTATAAGGATCCCTCTAACAGTCAGTCCAGTTTATAAGGATCCCTCTAACAGTCAGTCCAGTTCCTATAAGGATCCTCTAACAGTCAGTCCTATAAGGATCCCTCTAACAGTCAGTCCATCCTATAAGGATCCCTTCTAACAGTCAGTCCAGTCCTATAAGGATCCCTCTAACAGTCAGTCCAGTCCTATAAGGGATCCCTCTAACAGTCAGTCCACTATAAGGATCCCTCTAACAGTCAGTCCAGTCCTATAAGGATCCTTCTATCAGTCAGTCCATTCCTATAAGGATCCCTCTAACAGTCAGTCCAGTTCCATAAGGATCCCTCTAACAGTCAGTCCAGTCCTATAAGGATCCCTCTAACAGTCAGTCCAGTCCTATAAGGATCCCTCTAACAGTCAGTCCAGTTCCAAAAAGGATCCCTCTAACAGTCAGTCCAGTCCTATAAGGATCCCTCTAACAGTCAGTCCAGTCCTATAAGGATCCCTCTAAAAGTCAGTCCAGTCCTATAAGGATCCCTCTAACAGTCAGTCCAGTTCCATAAGGATCCCTCTAACAGTCAGTCCAGTTCTATAAGGATCCCTCTAACAGTCAGTCCAGTCCTATAAGGGATCCTCTAACAGTCAGTCCTATAAGGGATCCCTCTAACAGTCAGTCCAGTCCCATAAGGATCCCTCTAACAGTCAGTCCGGTCCCTATAAGGGATCCTCTAACAGTCAGTCCAGTCCCATAAGGATCCCTCTAACAGTCAGTCCAGTCCTATAAGGATCCCTCTAACAGTCAGTCCAGTCCTTAAGGGATCCTCTAACAGTCAGTCCAGTCCTATAAGGATCCTCTAACAGTCAGTCCAGTTCTATAAGGATCCTCCTAACAGTCAGTCGTCTATAAGGATCCTCTAACAGTCAGTCCAGTTCTATAAGGATCCTCTAACAGTCAGTCCAGTCCATAAGGATCCCTCTAACAGTCAGTCCAGTCCTATAAGGATCCCTCTAACAGTCAGTCAGTCCTATAAGGATCCCTCTAACAGTCAGTACAGTCTAAGGATCCCTCTAACAGTCGGTCCAGTCCTATAAGGATCCCTCTAACAGTCAGTCCAGTCCTATAAGGATCCCTCTAACAGTCCAGTCTCTATAAGGATCCCTCTAACAGTCCAGTCCTATAAGGATCCCTCTAACAGTCAGTCCAGTCCTATAAGGGATCCCCTCTAACAGTCGTCCAGTCCTATAAGGATCCCTCTAACAGTCAGTCCAGTCCTATAAGGATCCCTCTAACAGTCGTCAGTCCTATAAGGATCTTCTAACAGTCAGTCTCTATAAGGATCCCTCTAACAGTCAGTCCAGTCCTATAAGGATCCCTCTAACAGTCCAGTCCTATAAGGGATCCCTCTAACAGTCGTCCAGTCCTATAAGGATCCCTCTAACAGTCAGTCCAGTCCTATAAGGATCCTCTAACAGTCAGTCCAGTCCTATAAGGGATCCCTCTAACAGTCAGTCCAGTCCTATAAGGATCCCTCTAACAGTCCAGTCCTATAAGGATCCCTCTAACAGTCAGTCCTATAAGGATCCTCTAACAGTCCAGTCTCTATAAGGATCCCTCTAACAGTCAGTCCTATAAGGATCCTCTAACAGTCAGTCCAGTCCTATAAGGATCCCTCTAACAGTCCAGTCCTATAAGGATCCCTCTAACAGTCCAGTCCTATAAGGATCCCTCTAACAGTCAGTCCAGTCCTATAAGGATCCCTCTAACAGTCCAGTCCTATAAGGATCCCTCTAACAGTCAGTCCAGTTCTATAAGGATCCCTCTAACAGTCCAGTCCTATAAGGATCCCTCTAACAGTCAGTCCAGTCCTATAAGGATCCCTCTAACAGTCCAGTCCTATAAGGATCCCTCTAACAGTCAGTCCGCTATAAGGGATCCCTCTAACAGTCAGTCCAGTCCTATAGGATCCCTCTAACAGTCTCAGTCCTATAAGGATCCTCTAACAGTCAGTCCAGTCCTATAAGGATCCCTCAACAGTCAGTCCAGTCCTATAAGGGATCCCTCTAACAGTCAGTCCAGTCCTATAAGGATCCCTCTAACAGTCCAGTCCTATAAGGATCCTCTAACAGTCAGTCCAGTCCTATAAGGATCCCTCTAACAGTCAGTCCAGTCCTATAAGGATCCCTCTAACAGTCAGTCCAGTCTCTATAAGGATCCCTCTAACAGTCAGTCCGGTCCCATAAGGATCCCTCTAACAGTCAGTCCAGTCTCTATAAGGATCCCTCTAACAGTCAGTCCAGTCCTATAAGGATCCCTCTAACAGTCAGTCCAGTCCTATAAGGATCCCTCTAACAGTCAGTCCAGTCCTATAAGGATCCCTCTAACAGTCAGTCCAGTCCTATAAGGATCCCTCTAACAGTCAGTCCAGTTCCATAAGGATCCCTCTAACAGTCAGTCCAGTCCTATAAGGATCCCTCTAACAGTCAGTCTCTATAAGGATCCCTCCAACAGTCAGTCCAGTCCTATAAGGATCCTTCTAACAGTCAGTCCAGTCCTATAAGGGATCCTCTAACAGTCAGTCCAGTTCCCATAAGGATCCTCTAACAGTCAGTCCAGTCCTATAAGGATCCCTCCTAACAGTCAGTCCAGTCCTATAAGGATCCCTCTAACAGTCAGTCCAGTCCTATAAGGATCCCTCTAACAGTCAGTCCAGTCCTATAAGGATCCCTCTAACAGTCGTCCAGTCCTATAAGGATCCCTCTAACAGTCAGTCCAGTCCTATAAGGGATCCCTCTAACAGTCAGTCCAGTCCTATAAGGATCCCTCTAACAGTCAGTCCAGTCCTATAAGGATCCCTCTAACAGTCAGTCCTATAAGGATCCTCTAACAGTCAGTCCAGTCCTACAAGGATCCTCTAACAGTCAGTCCAGTCCCATAGGGATCCCTCTAACAGTCAGTCCAGTCCTATAAGGATCCCTCTAACAGTCAGTCCTATAAGGATCCTCTAACAGTCGTCCAGTCCTACAAGGATCCTTCTAACAGTCAGTCCAGTCCTATAAGGATCCCTCTAACAGCAGTCCAGTCCCTATAAGGATCCCTCTCAACAGTCAGTCCAGTTCTATAAGGATCCCTCACAGCAGTCCAGTCCTATAAGGATCCCTCTAACAGTCAGTCCAGTCCTATAAGGATCCTCTAACAGTCGTCCAGTCCTATAAGGATCCCTCTAACAGTCAGTCCAGTCCTATAAGGATCCTCTACAGTCAGTCCTATAAGGATCCTCTAACAGTCGGTCCCTTATAAGGATCCCTCTAACAGTCAGTCCAGTCTATAAGGATCCTCTAACAGTCAGTCCAGTCCTATAAGGATCCTCTAACAGTCAGTCCAGTCCCTATAAGGATCCTCTAACAGTCAGTCCAGTCCTGTAAGGATCCCTCTAACAGTCCAGTCCTATAAGGATCCCTCTAACAGTCAGTCCAGTCCTATAAGGATCCCTCTAACAGTCAGTCCATTCCCTAAGGATCCCTCTAACAGTCAGTCCAGTCCTATAAGGATCCCCCTAACAGTCCAGTCCTATAAGGATCCCTCTAACAGTCAGTCCAGTCCTATAAGGATCCCTCTAACAGTCAGTCCAGTCCTGTAAGGATCCCTCTAACAGTCAGTCCAGTCCTATAAGGATCCCTCTAACAGTCAGTCCAGTCCTATAAGGATCCCTCTAACAGTCGGGTCCAGTCCTATAAGGATCCCTCTAACAGTCAGTCCAGTCCCTACAAGGATCCTCTAACAGTCAGTCCAGTTTCTATAAGGATCCCTCTAACAGTCAGTCCTATAAGGGGATCCCTCTAACAGTCAGTCCAGTCCTATAAGGATCCTTCTAACAGTCAGTCCAGTCCATAAGGATCCTCTAACAGTCAGTCCAGTCCTATAAGGATCCCTCTAACAGTCAGTCCTGTCCCTATAAGGATCCTCTAACAGTCAGTCCCAGTCTCTATAAGGATCCTCTAACAGTCAGTCCAGTCTATAAGGGATCCCTCTAACAGTCAGTCCAGCCTATAAGGATCCCTCTAACAGTCGGTCCAGTTCTATAAGGATCCTCTAACAGTCGGTCCACTAGGGATCCCTCTAACAGTCAGCAGTCCTATAAGGGATCCTCTAACAGTCAGTCCAGTCTATAAGCGATCCTCTAACAGTCAGTCAGTCCTACAGGGATCCTTCTAACAGTCCAGTCCTATAAGGATCCCTCTAACATTTAAATACAGTCCTATAAGGATCCTCTAACAGTCAGTCAGTTCTATAAGGGATCCCTCTAACAGTCGGTCCAGTCCTAAAGGGATCTCCAGCTCAGTCCAGTCCTACAAGGATCCTCTAACAGTCCAGTCCTATAAGGGATCCTTCTAACAGTCAGTCCCGTCCTATAAGGATCCTCTAACAGTCCAGTCTCTATAAGGGATCCTCTAACAGTCAGTCCAGTCCATAAGGACCCTCTAACAGTCGTCCAGTCCTATAAGGATCCCTCTAACAGTCCAGTCCTATAAGGATCCCTAACACAGTCCAGTCTCTATAAGGGATCCTCTAACAGTCCAGTCTCTATAAGGGATCCCTCTAACAGTCCAGTCTCTATAAGGGATCCTCTAACAGTCCAGTCCTATAAGGGATCCCTCTAACAGTCTCAGTCCTATAAGGATCCCTCTAACAGTCAGTCCAGTCCTATAAGGGATCCCTCTAACAGTCAGTCCAGTCCCTATAAGGATCCCTCTAACAGTCCAGTCCTATAAGGATCCCTCTAACAGTCAGTCCTATAAGGATCCTCTAACAGTCAGTCCAGTCCCTATAAGGATCCTCTAACAGTCAGTCCAGTCTCCTAAGGATCCTCTAACAGTCCAGTCTCTATAAGGGATCCCTCTAACAGTCAGTCCAGTCTCTAGGGATCCCCTACAGTCAGTCCAGTCTCTATAAGGATCCCTCTCAACAGCTGTCGAGTCCTATAAGGGATCCCTCTAACAGTCAGTCGGTCTATAAGGATCCTCTAACAGTCAGTCTCTATAAGGATCCCCTAACAGTCAGTCCAGTCTCATAGGATCTCAACAGTCAGTCCTATAAGGATCCCTCTAACAGTCAGTCCAGTCCTTGGATCCCTCAACAGTCAGTCCAGTCCTGGGATCCCTCTCTAACAGCTGGTCCAGTTTCTATAAGGATCCTCTAACAGTCTTTCCAGTCTCATAGGGATCCCTTACCAACAGTCCAGTCCTATAAGGATCCCTCTAACAGTCAGTCTCTATAATGATCCCTCTAACAGTCAGTCCAGTCCCTATAAGGATCCCTCTAACAGTCAGTCCTATAAGGATCCTCTAACAGTCAGTCCAGTCCTATAAGGATCCCTTCTAACAGTCAGTCCAGTCCTATAAGGATCCCTCTAACAGCCAGTCCAGTCCTATAAGGATCCCTCTAACAGTCAGTCCAGTCTCTATAAGGATCCTCTAACAGTCCAGTCCTATAAGGGATCCTCTAACAGTCAGTCCGCCGTCTATAAGGATTCTCAACAGTCCAGTCTCTACAAGGGATCCCTCTAACAGTCAGTCCAGTCAAGGGATCCTCTAACAGTCGTCCAGTTCATACTCTAACGTCTCAGTCCCTATGGGATCCTCTAACAGTCAGTCCAGTCTCTATAAGGATCCCTCTAACAGTCAGTCAGTCCTATAAGGATCCCTCTAACAGTCAGTCCAGTCCTATAAGGATCCCTCTAACAGTCCAGTCCAGTTCTATAAGGATCCCTCTAACAGTCAGTCCAGTCCTATAAGGATCCCCTCTAACAGTCCAGTCCTATAAGGATCCTCTAACAGTCAGTCAAGTTTCCTATAAGGATTCTAACAGTCCCAGCCTATGGATCCTCTAACAGTCAGTCCAGTCTCTATAAGGGATCTCTCTAACAGTCCAGTCCCAAGGATCCCTCTAACAGTCAGTCCAGTTTCTATAAGGATCCTCTAACAGTCAGTCAGTCCTATAAGGATCCTCTAACAGTCAGTCCAGTCCTATAAGGATCCTCTAACAGTCTCCCAGTCCTATAAGGATCCCTCTAACAGTCGGTCCAGTCCTATAAGGATTCCTCAACAGTCAGTCCAGTTCTATAAGGATCCCTCTAACAGTCAGTCCAGTCTTATAAGGATCCCTTAACAGTCAGTCCTATAAGGATCCCTCAACAGTCAGTCCAGTCCTATAAGGATCCCTCTAACAGTCCCGTCCTATAAGGATCCTCTAACAGTCAGTCCAGTCTCTATAAGGATCCTCTAACAGTCCAGTCTCTATAAGGGATCCTCTAACAGTCAGTCCAGTCCATAAGGATCCCTCTAACAGTCAGTCCGTCTATAAGTGATCCCTCTAACAGTCAGTCTGTCCTATAAGGATCTCTAACAGTCAGTCCAGTCCTATAAGGGATCCCTCTAACAGTCAGTCTCTATAAGGATCCCCTCTAACAGCCGTCCAGTCCTATAAGGATCCTCTAACAGTCAGTCCAGTCCTATAAGGATCCCTCTAACAGTCGGTCATCCTATAAGGATCCTCTAACAGTCAGTCCGTTCTATAAGGATCCTCTAACAGTCAGTCTCAAGGATCCTCTAACAGTCAGTCCAGTTCTATAAGGATCCTCTAACAGTCAGTCCAGTCCTATAAGGATCCTCACAGCAGTCCAGTCCATAAGGACTCTCACAGTTCAGTCCTATAAGGATCCCTCTAACAGTCAGTCCGGTCTTAAGGATCCCTCTAACAGTCAGTCCTGCAAGGATCCCTCCCGCAGTCCCAGTCTAGGGTTTCTACAGTAGTCAGTCTCATGAGGATCCCTCTAACAGTCAGTCCAGTCATAAGGGATCCCTCCCAATAGTCAGTCCAGTCCTATAAGGATCCTCTAACAGTCAGTCCAGTCTATAAGGATCCCTCTAACAGTCAGTGTCCTATAAGGACTCCTCTAACAGTCAGTCCAGTCCTAAAGGATCCTCTAACAGTCAGTCCGTATAGGATCTCAACAGTCAGTCCAGTCCTATAAGGACTCTAACAGTCAGTCTGTCCTATAAGGGTCTTTTAACAGTCAGTCCAGTCTCTATAAGGATCCTCTACAGTCAGTCCAGTCTAGGATCCTCTAACAGTCAGTCTAGTTCTACAAGGATCCCTCTAACAGTCAGTCCAGTCTCATATGGATCCTCTAACAGAGTCCAGTCGGTCTATAAGGATCCTCTAACAGTCAGTCCAGTCCTATAAGGATCCCTCTAACAGTCAGTCCAGTCCTATAAGGATCCCTCTAACAGTCAGTCCAGTCCCATAAGGATCCCTCTAACAGTCTCCAGTCCTATAAGGATCCCTCTAACAGTCAGTCCAGTCCTATAAGGGATCCCTCTAACAGTCTCCAGTTCTATAAGGATCCCTCTAACAGTCAGTCCAGTCTCTATAAGGATCCCTCTAACAGTCAGTCCAGTCCTATAAGGATCCTCTAACAGTCAGTCCAGTCCTATAAGGATCCCTCTAACAGTCAGTCCAGTCCATAAGGATCCTCTAACAGTCAGTCCCAGTCCTATAAGGATCCCTCTAACAGTCAGTCCAGTTCTATAAGGATCCCTCTAACAGTCCCAGTCTCTATAAGGATCCTCTAACAGTCAGTCAGTCTATAAGGATCCTCTAACAGTCAGTCCAGTCTCTATGGATCCCTCTAACAGTCAGTCAGTCCTATAAGGATCCCTCTAACAGTCAGTCCAGTCTCTATAAGGATCCCTCTAACAGTCAGTCCTATAAGGATCCCTCTAACAGTCAGTCCAGTCCTATAAGGATCCCTCTAACAGTCCTCTAAAGGATCCAACAGTCAGTCTCTATAAGGATCCTCCTAACAGTCAGTCAGTCTCTATAAGGATCCTTCTAACAGTCAGTCCAGTCCTATAAGGATCCCCTCTAACAGTCTCCAGTCCCTATAAGGATCCCTTCTAACAGTCAGTCCAGTCCCATAAGGATCCCTCTACAGTCAGTCCCAGTCCTACAAGGATCCTCCAACAGTCAGTCCAGTCTCTATAAGGATCCTCTAACAGTCCAGTTCTATAAGGGGATCTCAACAGTTAGTTCAGTGGTCTATAAGGATCCTCTAACAGTCAGTCCAGTCTCTATAAGGATCCCTCCCTAACAGTCTAGTCCTGGATCCTCTAACAGTCAGTCCAGTCCTATAAGGATCCCTCTGACAGTCCAGTCCTATAAGGATCCTCTAACAGTCAGTCCAGTTCTATAAGGGATCCCTCTAACAGTCCAGTCTCATAAGGATCCCTCTAACAGTCAGTCCAGTCTCTATAAGGGATCCACTCTAACAGTCAGTCCAGTCCTATAAGGATCCCTCAACAGTCAGTCCAGTCTTGTCAAGGGATCCTCTAACAGTCAGTCCCAGTCCTATAAGCGATCCTCTAACAGAGTCCAGTCTCATAAGGATCCCTCTAACAGTCAGTCCGTTCTATAAGGATCCCTCTAACAGTCAGTTCCAGTTCTATAAGGATCCCTCTAACAGTCAGTCCTATAAGGATCCTCTAACAGTCAGTCCAGTCCTATAAGGATCCTCTAACAGTCAGTCCAGTTCCTAAAGGATCCTCTAACAGTCAGTCCAGTCCTATAAGGATCCCTCTAACAGTCAGTCCAGTCCTATAAGGATCCTCTAACAGTCAGTCCAGTTCTATAAGGATCTCTCCCAACAGTCAGTCCAGTCCTAGGATCCCTCTAACAGTCAGTCCAGTCCTATAAGGATCCCCTAACAGTCAGTCAGTCAAGGATCCCTCTAACAGTGAGTCCAGTCTCATAAGGATCCCTCTAACAGTCAGTAGTTCTATAAGGGATCCTCTAACAGTCAGTCCAGTCCTATAAGGATCCCTAACAGTCGGTCAGTCCTATAAGGATCCCTCCAACAGTCCAGTCTAGGATCCCCTCTAACAGTCCAGTCGTTTCTATAAGGATCCCTCTAAATCAGTCCTATAAGGATCCCCTCTAACAGTCAGTCCAGTCCATAAGGATCCTTCTAACAGTCAGTCAGTCCTATAAGGATCCTCCAACAGTCAGTCCAGTTATAAGGATCCTCTAACAGTCAGTCCAGTCTATAAGGATCCTCTAACAGTCAGTCCAGTCTCTATAAGGATCCTCTAACAGTCAGTCCAGTCCTATAAGGATCCTCTAACAGTCAGTCCAGTTCTATAAGGATCCTCTAACAGTCAGTCCAGTCCTATAAGGATCCCTCTAACAGTCAGTCCAGTCTCTATAAGGATCCCTCTAACAGTTCCAGTCCTATAAGGATCCCTCTAACAGTCCAGTCCTATAAGGATCCCTCTAACAGTCAGTCCAGTCCTATAAGGATCCTCTAACAGTCAGTCCAGTCTCTATAAGGATCCCTCTAACAGTCAGTCCAGTCTTATAGGATCCCTCTAACAGTCTGCAGTCCTATAAGGATCCTCTAACAGTCAGTCCTATAAGGATCCCTCTAACAGTCAGTCCAGTCCTATAAGGATCCTCTAACAGTCCAGTCCTATAAGGATCCTCTAACAGTCGCAGTCTCTATAAGGATCCTCTAACGTCAGTCCAGTCCCATAAGGATCCTCTATCAGTCAGTCCAGTCTATAAGGGATCCCTCTAACAGTCAGTCCAGTTCTATAAGGATCCTCTAACAGTCCCAGTCCCTATAAGGATCCTCCAGTCAGTCCAGTCCTATAAGGGATCCCTACACAGCTCGGTCAGTCTCTAAAGGATCCCTCAACAAGTGGTCCAGTTACTCTAACAGTCCTAGTCTATAAGGGATCTCTAACAGTCAGTCCATCCTTAAGGATTCTCTAACAGTCAGTCCCGTCTATAAGGATCCCTCTGGCAACAGTCCAGTCCTATAGATCCCTCTAAGTCCAGTCCTATAAGGATCCCTACAGTCAGTTAGTCAAGGATCCCTCTAACAGTCAGTCCAGTCCCTAACCCAACAGTCAGTCCAGTCTAAGGATCCCTCTAACAGTCGTCCAGTCCTATAAGGATCTCTAACAGTCCCAGCTAAGGATCCCTCTAACAGTCAGTCAGTCCTATAAGGATCCCTTCTAACAGTCCAGTCTCTATAAGGATCCCTCTAACAGTCAGCAGTCTCTATAAGGGATCCTCTAACAGTCAGTCCAGTCCTATAAGGATCCCTCTAACAGTCAGTCCAGTCTCTATAAGGATCCTCTAACAGTAGTCCAGTTCCATAAGGATCCTCTAACAGTCCCAGTCCTATAAGGATCCTCTAACAGTGCCAGTCCTATAAGGATCCCTCTAACAGTCAGTTCAGTCCTATAAGGATCCCCTAACAGTCAGTCCAGTCCTATAAGGGATCCTCTAACAGTCAGTCCAGTCCTATAAGGATCCCTCTAACAGTCAGTCGTCCTATAAGGATCCTCTAACAGTCAGTCCTTCTCTAACAGTCAGTCCTATAGGTCCTCAAACAGTCCAGTCCTATAAGGATCCTCAACAGTCAGTCCAGTCCTAAAGGGATCCCTCTAACAGTCGTCAGTCCTATAAGGATCCCTAACAGTCAGTCCAGTTCCAGGATCCTCTTCAGTCCCTATAAGGGATCCCTCTAACAGTCGGTCCAGTCCTATAAGGATCCTCTAACAGTGTTCCCAGTCTCTATAAGGATCCTCTAATAGTCAGTCCAGTCCTATAAGGGATCCCCTAATACAGTAGTCTAGTCCTATAAGGATCTCTAACAGTCAGTCAGTCTGGTCCTTAACAGTCAGTCTCATAAGGATCCCTCCCTAACAGTGTCAGTTCATAAGGATCCCTCAACAGTCCAGTTGTCTATAAGGATCCTTCTAACAGTCATTCAGTCCCATGTCCTCTCACAGTCGTCCAGTCCCTATAAGGGATCCCTCTAACAGTCAGTCTCTATAAGGATCTCCCTCAACAGTCAGTCCAGTCCTATAAGGGATCCCTCTAACAGTCAGTCCAGTCCTATAAGGGATCCCTCTAACAGTCAGTCCCAGTTTATAAGGACCTCTAACAGTCAGTCCAGTCCTATAAGGATCCCTCTAACAGTCAGTCCAGTCTCTATAAGGACCCTCTAACAGTCTTCAGTCTCTATAAGGATCCCCTCTAACAGTCAGTCAGTCCTATAAGGGATCCCTCTAACAGTCGTCCAGTCCTATAAGGACCCTCTAACAGTCCAGTCCTATAAGGATCCCTCTAACAGTCAGTCCAGTCCTATAAGGATCCTCTAACAGTCCAGTCCTATAAGGATCCCTCTAACAGTCAGTCCAGTCCTATAAGGATCCTCTAACAGTCAGGTATAAGGATCCCTCTAACAGTCCAGTCCTATAAGGGATCCTCTAACAGTCCAGTCCGCTATAAGGATCCTCTAACAGTCCAGTCCTATAAGGATCCCTCTAACAGTCAGTCCCTATAAGGATCCCTCTAACAGTCCAGTCTCTAAGGATCCCTCTAACAGCTGTCCCAGTCTCTATAAGGGATCCCTCTAACAGTCAGTCCAGTCCTATGAGATCCTCTAACGTCAGTCCAGTCTCTATAAGGATCCCTCTAACAGTCTCCTATAAGGATCCCTCTAACAGTCAGTCCAGTCCTCTATAAGGATCCAATCCTCTAATAGTCAGTCTCTATAAGGATCCCTCTAACAGTCAGTCCAGTCCTATAAGGATCTCTACAGTCCAGTCCTATAAGGATCCCTCTAACATTAAATACAGTCTATAAGGATCCTCTAACAGCAGTCAGTCTATAAGGATCCTTCTAACAGTCAGTCCAGTCCTATAAGGATCCCTCTAACAGTCTCAGTCCTATAAGGATCCCTCTAACAGTCCAGTCCTATAAGGGATCCTCTAACAGCCAGTCCAGTCCTATAAGGATCCCTCTAACAGTCCAGTCCTATAAGGACCCCTCTAACAGTCAGTCCATAAGTCTCTATAAGGGACCCTCTAACAGTCAGTCCAGTCCCTATAAGGATCCTTCTAACAGTCAGTCCAGTCCTATAAGGATCCCTCTAACAGCCAGTCCAGTCCTACAAGGATTCCTCTAACAGCCAGTCCAGTCCTATGGATCCCTCAAACAGTCCAGTCTCTATAAGGATCCCTCTAACAGTCAGTCCTATAAGGATCCCTCTAACAGTCCAGTCCTATAAGGATCCCTAACAGTCCAGTCCTACAAGGATCCCTCTAACAGCCAGTCCAGTCTCTATAAGGATCCCTCTAACAGTCCAGTCTTATAAGGATCCTCTAACAGTCTAGTCTCTATAATCAATCAATTTTCAATCAATTTTATTTTATATGCCCTTCTTACATTAGCTAATATCTCGAAGTGCTGTACAGAAACCCAGCCTAAAACCCCAAACAGCTAGTAATGCAGGTGTAGAAGCACGGTGGCTAGGAAAACTCCCTAGAAAGGCAAAACCTAGGAAGAAACCTAGAGAGGAACCAGGCTATGAGGGGTGGCCAGTCCTCTTCTGGCTGTGCCGGGTGGAGGTTATAACAGAACCATGCCAAGATGTTCAAAAATGTTCATAATGTGACAAGCATGGTCAAATAATAATCAGAATAAATCTCAGTTGGCTTTTCATAGCCGATCATTAGAGTTTAAAACAGCAGGTCTTGGGACAGGTAGGGGTTCCATAACCGCAGGCAGAACAGTTAAACTGGAATAGCAGCAAGGCCAGGCGGACTGGGGACAGCAAAGTCACCACGGCCCGTAGTCCCGACGATGGTCCTAGGGCTCAGGTCTCTCAGTTGGCTTTTCGCCGATCATTTAGAGTTGAAAACAGCAGGTCTGGGACAGGTAGGGGTTTCGTCCGCAGGCAGAACAGTTGAAACTGGAATAGCAGCAAGGCCAGGCGGACTGGGGACAGCAAGGTGTCATCATGCCCGGTAGTCTGACGTATGGTCCTAGGGCTCAGGTTCTCAGAGAGAAAGAGAGAACGAGAGAATTAGAGAGAGCATACTTAAATTCACACAGGACACTGGATAAGACAGGAGAAGTACTCCAGTATAACCAACTAACCTCAGCCCCCACACTAAACTACTGCAGCATAAATACTGGGAGGCTGAGACAGGAGCGGTCCGGGAGACACTGTGGCCCCATCCGAAGAAACCCCTGACAGGGCCAAGCAGAAGGATATAACCCCACCCACTCCGCCAAAGCACAGCCCCCGCACCACTAGAGGGATATCCCAACCACCAACTTACAATCCTGAGACAAGGCGCGAGTATAGCCTACAGAGGTCTCCACCACAGCACAAACCAAGGGGGCGAACCCAGACAGGAAGATCACGTCAGTAACTCAACCCACTCAAGTGACGCACTTCCCAGGGACGGCATGAAAGAGCACCAGCAAGCCAGTGACTCAGCCCCTGCAACAGGGTTAGAGGCAGAGAACCCCAGTGGAGAGGGAACCGCCCGCAGAGACAGCAAGGGCTGTTCGTGCTCCAGCCTTTCCGTTCACCTTCACACTCCTGGGCCAGACCACTCAATCACTATGACCTACTGAAGAGATAAGTCTTCAGTAAAGACTTAAAGGTTGAGACCGAAGTCTGCTCTCTCACATGGGTAGGCAGACTGTTCCATAAAAATGGAGATCTATAGGAGAAAGCCCTGCCTCCCGCTGTTTGCTTAGAAATTCTAGGGACAATTAGGAGGCCTGCGTCTTGTGACCGTAGCGTACGTATTGGTAGTCGGCAGGACCAACTCGAAAGATAGGTAGGAGCAAGCCCATGCTTTGTAGGTTAACAGTAAAACCTTGAAATCAGCCCTTGCCTTAACAGGAAGCCAGTGTAGGGAAGCTAGCACTGGAGTAATATGATCAAATTTCTTGGTTCTAGTCAGGATTCTTATAGGACTCTATAAGGATCCCTCTAACAGTCCAGTCCTATAAGGATCCCTCTAACAGCCAGTCCAGTCCTATAAGGATCCCTCTAACAGTCCAGTCCTATAAGGATCCCTCTAACAGTCCAGTCCTATAAGGATCCCTCTAACAGTCAGTCCAGTCCTATAAGGATCCCTCTAACAGTCAGTCCAGTCCTATAAGGATCCCTCTAACAGTCAGTCCAGTCCTATGAGGATCCCTCTAACAGTCCAGTCCTATAAGGATCCCTCTAACAGTCAGTCCTATAAGGATCCTCTAACAGTCAGTCCAGTCTCTATAAGGATCCTCTAACAGTCAGTCCTATAAGGATCCCTCTAACAGTCAGTCCAGTCCTATAAGGATCCCTCTAACAGTCAGTCCAGTCCCTATAAGGATCCTCTAACAGTCAATCCAGTCTTATAAGGGATCCCTCTAACAGTCAGTCCAGTCCCATAAGGATCCCTCTACAGTCCAGTCTCTATAAGGATCCCTCTAACAGTCAGTCCTACTAAGGATCCTCAACAGTCAGTCCAGTCCTATAAGGATCCCTCTAACAGTCAGTCCTATAAGGGATCCCTCTAACAGTCAGTCCAGTCCCATAAGGATCCTTTCTAACAGTCAGTCCAGTCCTATAAGGATCCCTCTAACAGCCAGTCCAGTCCTATAAGGGATCCTCTAACAGTCAGTCCAGTCCTATAAGGATCCTCTAACAGTCAGTCCAGTCTGTAAGGATCCCTCTAACAGTCAGTCCAGTCCTATAAGGATCCCCTTCAACAGTCAGTCCAGTCCTATAAGGATCTCTAACAGTCAGTCCAGTCCTATAGGATCCTCTAACAGTCAGTCCAGTCTCTATAAGGATCCCTCTAACAGTCAGTCGTCTTATAAGGATCCTCTAACAGTCAGTCCAGTCCCTATAGGATCCTCTAAGTCGGTCCCAGTCCCTATAAGGATCCCTCTCAACAGTCAGTCCAGTCTCTATACGGATCCCTCTAACAGTCCAGTCCTATAAGGATCCCTCTAACAGTCAGTCCAGTCCTATAAGGATCCCTCTAACAGTCAGTCCACAAGGATCCTCTAATCAGTCCTATAAGGATCCCTCTAACAGTCAGTTCTATAAGGATCCCTCTAACAGTCAGTCCAGTTCTATAAGGATCCCTCTAACAGTCAGTCCAGTCCTATAAGGATCCCTCTAACAGTCAGTCCAGTCCTATAAGGATCCCTCTAACAGTCAGTCCAGTCCTATAAGGATCCCTCTAACAGTCGTCGTCCTATAAGGATCCCTCTAACAGTCAGTCCAGTCCTATAAGGATCCCTCTAGAAGTCAGTCCCAGTCCTATACGGATCCCTCTAACAGTCAGTCCGAGTCTATAAGGATCCTCTAACAGTCAGTCCAGTCCTATGCGGATCCTCTAACAGTCAGTCGTCTTATAAGGATCCCTCTAACAGTCAGTCCAGTCCTACAAGGATCCTCTAACAGTCAGTCAGTCCTATAAGGGATCCCTCTAACAGTCAGTCCAGTCCTATAAGGATCCTCTAACAGTCGGTCAGTCCTATAAGGATCCCTCTAACGTCGGTCCAGTCCTATAAGGATCCCTCTAACAGTCAGTCAGTCTCTATAAGGATCCTCTAACAGTCGGTCCGTCTCTATAAGGATCCCTCTAACAGTCGGTCCAGTCCCTATAAGGATCCCTTTCTAACAGTCAGTCCAGTCCTGTAAGGATCCCTCTAACAGTCCAGTCTCTGGATCCCTCTAATAGTCAGTCCAGTCCTATAAGGATCCTCTAACAGTCGTCCAGTCCTATAAGGATCCTCTAGCAGTCAGTCAGTCTCTATAAGGATCCTTCTAACAGTCAGTCCAGTCCTATAAGGATCCCTCTAACAGTCAGTCCAGTCCTATAAGGATCCCTCCTAACAGTCAGTCAGTCCTATAAGGGATCCCTCTAACAGTCAGTCCAGTCTCCATAAGGATCTCTCTAACATTCAGTCAGTCCCTATAAGGATCCTCTCAACAGTCAGTCCAGTCCTATAAGGGGATCCCTCTAACAGTCAGTCAGTCCATAAGGATCCCTCTAACAGTCAGTCCAGTCTATAAGGATCCTCTAACAGTCAGTCAGTCTCTATAGGATCCCTCTAACAGTCAGTCCAGTCTCTATAAGGGATCCCTCTAACAGTCAGTCAGTCTCTATAAGGGATCCCCTAACAGTCAGTCCAGTCTCTGTAAGGATCCCTCTAACAGTCCAGTCCCTATAAGGATCTCTCTAAGAGTCAGTCCCAGTCCTATAAGGATCTCTCTAACAGTCAGTCCCAGTCCTATAAGGGGATCCCTCTAACAGTCGGTTCAGTCCTATACGGATCCCTCTAACAGTCAGTCCAGTCTCTATAAGGATCCTCTAACAGTCAGTCAGTCCTATAAGGATCCCTCTAACAGTCAGTCCAGTCCTATAAGGGATCCTCTAACAGTCAGTCAGTCTTGTAAGGATCCCTCTAACAGTCAGTCCAGTCCTAAGGATCCTCTAACAGTCAGTCCAGTCCTATAAGGGATCCCTCTAACAGTCAGTCAGTCCTATAAGGGATCCTCTAACAGTCAGTCCAGTCCCTATAAGGGGATTCCTCTAACAGTCAGTCAGTCTATAAGGATCCCTCTAACAGTCAGTCCAGTTCCTATAAGGGATCCCTCTAACAGTCGGTCAGTCTCTAGGATTCCTCTAACAGTCAGTCCAGTCCTATAAGGTCCCTCTAACAGTGGTCAGTCCTATAAGGATCCTCTAACAGTCAGTCTGTCCTATAAGGATCCTTTCTAACAGTCGGTCAGTGTCTATAAGGATCCCTCCTAACAGTCAGTCCAGTCCCAAGGGATCCCTCTAACAGTCCAGTCTCTAAGGGATCCCTCTCACAGCTGGTCCTGCCATAAGGATTCCCTCAACAGTCAGTCCAGTCTAAGGATCCTCAACAGTCAGTCTAGTCTCTGTCTAAAGGATCCCTCTAACAGTCTAGTCCTATAATGATCCTCTAATGTCGGTCTAGTCCTAAAGGATCCTCTAACAGTTGGTCCCAGTCCCATAAGGATCCCTCTAACAGTCAGTCCAGTCTCATACGGATCCCTCTAACAGTCAGTCCAGTCTCTATAAGGGGATCCCCCAACAGTCAGTCCAGTCTCTATAAGGATCCCTCTAACAGTCAGTCAGTCCTATAAGGATCCCTCTAACAGTCAGTCCTATAAGGGATCCTCTAACAGTCAGTCCAGTCCTATAAGGGATCCCTCTAACAGTCAGTCCAGTCCTATAAGGATCCACTCTAACAGTCAGTCAGTCCTGTAAGGGATCCTCTAACAGTCCAGTCCTATAAGGATCCTCTAACAGTCGGTCCAGTTCTATAAGGATCCTCTAACAGTCAGTCCAGTCTCTATAAGGGATCCCTCTAACAGCCAGTCCAGTCCTAAGGATCCTCTAACAGCCAGTCTAGTCTATACGGATCCCTCAAACAGTTCAGTCCTATAAGGATCCCCAACAGTCAGTCCCTATAAGGATCCCTCTAACAGTCCAGTCCCTATAAGGATCCCTCTAACAGTCCAGTCCTATAAGGATCCTCTAACAGCCAGTCCAGTCCTATAAGGGATTCTAACAGTCTAGTCTTATAAGGATCTCTAACAGTCTAGTCCTGCAGGGATCCTCAACAGTCCAGTTTATAAGGATCCTCTAACAGCCGGTCAGTCTCTAAAGGAATCCTCCAAACAGTCCAGTTCTAAAGGATCTCTCTAACAGTCCAGTCTATAAGGATCCTCAACAGTCAGTCCAGTTCTATAAGGGATCCCTACAGTCGGTCAGTCTTAAGGGATCCTAACAGTCAGTCGAGTCTGTATGAGGATCCTCAACAGTTCAGTCCTATAAGGATCCTCAACAGTCGGTCCTAAGGATCCCTCTAACAGTCGGTCCAGTCCCATAAGGATCCCAACAGTCAGTCCACAAGGATCCTCAACAGTCAGTCCCAGTCTTATAAGGATCCTCTAACAGTCCAGTCCTATAAGGATCTCTAACATTAAATACAGTCCTATAAGGATCCCTCTAACAGTCAGTCTCTATAAGGATCCTCTAACAGTCAGTCCAGTCCTATAAGGATCCCTCTAACAGTCTCAGTCCTATAAGGATCTCTCTAACAGTCCAGTCTCTAAAGGATCCTCTAACAGCCAGTCCAGTCTCTATAAGGATCCTCTAACAGTCCAGTCCTATAAGGACCCTCTAACAGTCAGTCCAGTCCTATAAGGACCCTCTAACAGTCAGTCCAGTCCTATAAGGATCCCTCTAACAGTCAGTCCAGTCCTATAAGGATCCTCTAACAGCCAGTCCAGTCCTAAGGATCTAACAGCCAGTCCAGTCCTATACGGATCCCTCAAACAGTCCAGTCCTATAAGGATCCCTCAACAGTCAGTCCTATAAGGGATCCTCTAACAGTCCAGTCCTATAAGGATCCCTCTAACAGTCCAGTCCTATAAGGATCCTCTAACAGCCAGTCCAGTCCCTATAAGGATCCTCTAACAGTCCAGTCTTATAAGGATCCCTCTAACAGTCCAGTCCTATAAGGGATCCCTCTAACAGTCCAGTCCTATAAGGGATCCCTCTAACAGCCAGTCCAGTCCTATAAGGATCCCTCTAACAGTCCAGTCTCTATAAGGATCCTCTAACAGTCCAGTCCTATAAGGATCCCTCTAACAGTCAAGTCCAGTCCTATAAGGGATCCCTCTAACAGTCAGTCCAGTCCTATAAGGATCTCTAACAGTCAGTCCAGTCTCTATGAGATCCCTCTAACAGTCAGTCCTATAAGGATCCCTCTAACAGTCGGTCTATAAGGGATCCTCTAACAGTCAGTCCAGTCTCTATAGGATCCTCTAACAGTCAGTCCTATAAGGATCCCTCTAACAGTCAGTCCAGTCCTATAAGGATCCCTCTAACAGTCAGTCCAGTCCTATAAGATCCCTCTAACAGTCAGTCCAGTCTTATAAGGATCCTCTAACAGTCAGTCCAGTCCTATAAGGATCCCTCTAACAGTCCAGTCTCTATAAGGATCCCTCTAACAGTCAGTCCTATAAGGATCCTAACAGTCGGTCCAGTCCTATAGGATCCTCTAACAGTCAGTCCTATAAGGATCCCTCTAACAGCTGTTCAGTCCTATAAGGGATCTCTTCTAACAGTCAGTCCAGTCCTATAAGGATCCCTCTAACAGCCAGTCCAGTCTCTATAAGGATCCCTCTAACAGTCAGTCCAGTCCTATAAGGGATCCCCTCTAACAGTCAGTCCGTCCTATAAGGATCCCTCTAACAGTCAGTCCAGTCCTAGGATCTCTAACAGTCAGTCCAGTCCTAAGGATCCTCTCCTTAACAGTCAGTCCAGTCTCTATAAGGATCCCTCTAACAGTCAGGGGTCCAGTCCTATAAGGATCCCTCTAATAGTTAGTCTAGTTCTATAAGATCTCTAACAGTCGTCAGTCCTATATGGGATCCTCTAACAGTCAGTCCAGTCCTGGATCCTCCCACAGTCAGTCCGATCAAGGATCCTCACAGTCCAGTCCCTATAAGGATCCCTCTAACAGTCAGTCCAGTCCTATAAGGATCCTCAACAGTCAGTCCTGTAAGGATCCTCAACAGTCGGTCCCTATAAGGATCCTAACAGTCAGTCTCTAAGGATCCTCTAACAGTCAGTCCCAGTTCTATAAGGATCCCTAACAGTCAGTCCCGTTCTATAAGGATCCTCTAACAGTCGGTCCAGTAAGGATCCCTCTAACAGTCAGTCAGTCTCTATAAGGATCCCTCTCAGTCAGTCTAGTCTTATAAGGATCCCTCTAACAGTCAGTCCAGCTAACGGATCCCTCTAACAGTCAGTCCAGTCTCTATAAGGATCCCTCTAACAGTCAGTCAGTCTAAGGGATCCCTCTAACAGTCGGTCCAGTCCCTATAAGGATCCTCTAACAGTCAGTCAGTCCTATAAGATCCTCTAACAGTCAGTCCAGTCCCTATAAGGATCCCTCTAACAGTCAGTCCAGTCCTATAAGGGATCCCTCTAACAGTCAGTCAGTCTTATAAGGATCCCTCTAACAGTCAGTCCAGTCCTATAAGGACCCTCTAACAGTCAGTCGCCCTATAAGGATCCTCTAACAGTCAGTCTAGTTCTATAAGGGATCCTCTAACAGTCAGTCGTCCCTATAAGGATCCCTCTAACAGTCAGTCCAGTCCCTATAAGGATCCTCTAACAGTCTCAGTCCTATAAGGATCCCTCTAACAGTCAGTCCAGTCTAAGGGATCCTCTAACAGTCAGTCCAGTCCTATAAGGATCCCTCTAACAGTCAGTCCAGTCCTGTAAGGATCCCTCTAAGCAGTCCAGTCCTATAAGGATCCCTCTAACAGTCAGTCCAGTCCTATAAGGATCCCTCTAACAGTCGGTCCAGTCCTATAAGGATCCTCTAACAGTCAGTCAGTTCTATAAGGATCCCTCTAACAGTCAGTCGTCCTATAAGGATCCCTCTAACAGTCAGTCCAGTCTCTATAAGGGATCCCTCTAACAGTCGGTCGGTCCTATAAGGATCCCTCTAACAGTCAGTCCAGTCCTATAAGGATCCCTCAACAGTCAGTCAGTCCTATAAGGATCCTCTAACAGTCAGTCCAGTCCTATAAGGATCCCTCTAACAGTCAGTCCAGTCCTATAAGGATCCCTCTAACAGTCAGTCCAGTCCTATAAGGATCCCTAACAGTCAGTCGTCCTATAAGGATCCCTCAACAGTCGGTCCAGTCCTATAAGGATCCTCTAACAGTCGGTCCAGTCCTATAAGGATCCCTCTAACAGTCAGTCCAGTCCTGTAAGGATCCCTCTAACAGTCCAGTCTCTATAAGGATCCCTCTAAGAGTCAGTCCAGTCCTATAAGGGATCCCTCTAACAGTCAGTCCAGTCTCATAAGGATCCCTCAACAGTCAGTCCAGTCCTATACGGATCCCACTCTAACAGTCAGTCCAGTTCTATAAGGATCCCCTCTAACAGTCAGTCCAGTCTATAAGGGATCCTCTAACAGTCAGTCCGTCCTATAAGGGATCCCTCTAACAGTCTCAGTCTATAAGGAGTCCCTCTAACAGTCAGTCCAGTCCTATAAGGATCCCTCTAACAGTCAGTCCAGTCCCTATAAGGATCCCTCTAACAGTCAGTTCAGTCTATAAGGATCCCTCTCAACAGTCAGTCCAGTCCTATAAGGAATCCCTCCAACAGTCAGTCAGTCCTATAGGATCCCTCAACAGTCAGTCGTCTATAAGGGATCCCTCTAACAGTCAGTCAGTCCTATAAGGATCCCTCTAACAGTAGTCTAGTCTTATAAGGGATCCCTCTAACAGTCGGTCAGTCCAAAGGTCTAACGGTCAGTCAGTCCCTATAAGGATCCCTCTAACAGTCAGTCCAGTCTCTGTAAGGACCCTGTAATCAGTCAGTCCACTAAAGGATCCTCTAACAGTTCCAGTGCCATAAGGATCCGCACTGTCAGTCAGTCCTATAAGGATCCTAACAGTCAGTCCGTCAGGATCCTCTAACATGTCGGGTCAGTCCTGTAAGGGATCCTCCTAACAGTCAGTCCAGGACCTTTCAACAGTCAGTCCAGTCCCTATAAGGATCCACTCTAACAGTCAGTCAGTCTCTATAAGGATCCTCAACAGTCAGTCAGTCCTGTACGGATCTCAGCAGTCAGTCCAGTCCTATAAGGATCCCTCTAACGGTCAGTCCAGTCCTGTAAGGGATCTCTCCAACAGTCAGTCAGTCCTATAAGGATCCTCAACAGTCAGTCCTATAAGGATCCCTCCAACAGTCAGTCCAGTCCTGGGATCCCTCTAACAGTCAAGTCCAGTCCTGGATCTCTCTAACAGTTGTTCAGTCTGTAAGGGATCCTAACAGTCCCAGTCCTATAAGGATCCTCCTAACAGTCGTCTAGTCCTATAAGGATCCCTCAACAGTCGGTCCAGTTCTATAAGGATCCCAACAGCTGCGGTCTAGTCCTATACGGATCCTCAACAGTCTGTCCCAGCCTGTAAGGATCCCTCAACAGGTCAGTCCATAAGATCCTCTAACAGTCGGTCCAGTCCTAAGGATCCTCAGAGTCGTCTCTGTAAGGATCCTCTAACAGTGTCCTATAAGGATCTCTAAAGTCAGTCCCGTCTAGGGATCCCTTAAAAGTCAGGTCCAGTCTATAAGGATCCTCCCCAACAGTGAGTCCAGTCTATAGGGATCCCTCTAGTCAGGTCAGTCCCATAGGGTCCTCTAACAGGTCTCCCATAAGGATCCTCAACAGCCAGTCCAGTCTCTATACGGGATCTCTCAAACAGTCCCGGTCCTATCAGGGATCCCTCAACAGTCAGTCCTATAAGGGATCCTCCTAACAGTCAGTCTCATAAGGATCCCTCTAACAGTCCAGTCTATAAGTCCTCCACACAGCCGGAGTCCAGTCCTAAAGGATCCTTAAGTCCAGTCTTATAAGGATCCTCTAACAGTCCAGTCCTATAAGATCCCTCTAACAGTCAGTCCTATAAGGGATCCCTCTAACAGCCAGTCCAGTCCTATAAGGATCCCTCTAACAGTCCAGTCCTATAAGGATCCCTCTAACAGTCCAGTCCTAGGGGACCCTCAACAGTTGGTCAGTCCTATAAGGATCCCACTCTAACAGTCAGTCCAGTCCAAGGGATCCTCTAACAGTCAGTCCAGTCCTATGAGGATCCCTCTAACAGTCAGTCTATAAGGACCCTCTAACAGTCAGTCCTGCGGATCCCTCAACAGTCAGTCCAGTCCTATAAGGGGATCCTCAACAGTCGGTCCTATAAGGATCCCTCTAACAGTCAGTCCAGTCCTAAGGGATCCCTCAACAGCTCCAGTCTTATAAGGATCCCTCTAACATTAAATACAGTCTATAAGGATCCTCTAACAGTCAGTCCTATAAGGATCCCTCTAACAGTCAGTCCAGTCCTATAAGGATCCCTCTGACAGTCCAGTCTCATAAGTGATCCTCTAACAGTCCAGTCTATAAATCCACTCAACAGCTAGTCCAGTCCTAAGGATCCTCTAACAGTCCAGTCCTATAAGGACCCCTACAACAGTCAGTCCAGTCCTATAAGGACCCCTCCTAACAGTCAGTCAGTCCTATAAGGATCTTCCTCTAACAGTCAGTCCAGTCCTAAGGATCCCTCTAACAGCCAGTCCAGTCTCATAAGGATCCCTCTAACAGCCAGTCCAGTCATACGGATCCCTCAAACAGTCCAGTCCTATAAGGATCCCTCCCAACAGTCAGTCCTATAAGGATCTCTAACAGTCCAGTCCTATAAGATCCCTCTAACAGTCCAGTCCCTATAAGGATCCTCTAACAGCAGTCCCGGTCTATAAGGATCCCTCTAACAGTCCAGTCTTATAAGGATCCCTCTAACAGTTCAGTCCCGTAAGGATCCCTCTAACAGTCTAGTCCTATAAGGATCCCTCTAACAGCCAGTCCAGTCCTATAAGGGATCCCTCTAACAGTCCAGTCCTATAAGTGATCCCTCTAACAGTCCAGTCGCTATAAGGATCCCTCTAACAGTCGGTCCAGCCTGGATCCCTCTAACAGTCAGTCGAGTCTATAAGATCCTCTAACAGTCAGTCCAGTCCCTGAGGATCTCTCTAACAGTCCCGTCCTATAGGATCCCTCTAACAGTCAGTCCTATAAGGACTCTAACAGTCGGTTCATCCTATAAGGATCCTCTAACAGTCAGTCTATGAGGATCTCTAACAGTCGGGTCCAGTCCTAAAGGATCCTCTAACAGTCAGTCCAGTCCATAGGATCCTCTAACAGTCAGTCCAGTCTTATAAGGATCCCTCTAACAGTCAGTCCAGTCTCATAAGGGATCCCTCTAACAGTCCAGTCTATAAGGATCCACTCTCAACAGTCAGTCCTACACGATTCCTCTAACAGTAGTCCAGTCCTAGGATCCTCCAACAGTCAGTCCTCATAAGGATCCCTCTAACAGCTCAGTCCAGTCCTATAAGGATCCCTTCCAACAGTCAGTCCAGTCCTATAAGATCCCTCCTAACAGCCAGTCCAGTCCTGGATCCTCTAATAGTCAGTCAGTCCTATAAGGATCCCTCTAACAGTCAGTCCAGTCTATAAGGGATCCTCTAACAGTCAGTCCAGTCTGGATCCTCTCAAACAGTCAGTCCAGTCCTGATCCCCCAACAGTCAGTAGTCGTCTATAAGGATCCCCCCCAACAGTCAGTCCAGTCCTATAAGGATCCTCAACAGTCGGTCCGTCCTATGAGGATCCTCCCCAACAGTCAGTCCAGTTCTTGATCCCTCCTAACAGTCGGTCCAGTCCTGCCAAGGATTCTAACAGTCAGTCCAGTCCTACACGGATTCCCTCTACAGTCAGTCCTGTAAGGATCCTCTAACAGTCAGTCCGTCCTATAAGATCCCTCACAGGTCCAGTCTGTGGCGATCCTCCTAACAGTCCAGTCTTATAAGGATCCTCTAACAGTCAGTCCAGTCCTATGGGATCCCTCCCTAACAGTCATTCAGTCAAGGATCCTCTAACTGTCAGTCCAGTCCTCATAAGGATCCTCTAACAGTCAGTCAGTCCTAGGATCCCTCTAACAGTCGTCCAGTCCTATAAGGATCCTCTAACAGTCAGTCCAGTCCTATAAGGATCCCTCTAACAGTCAGTCCAGTCTATAAGGGGATCCCTCTAACAGTCAGTCCAGTCCTAGGATCCCTCTAACAGTCAGTCCAGTCCTGTAAGGATCCTCTAACAGTCCAGTCCTATAAGGATCCCTCTAACAGTCAGTCCAGTCCTAGGATCCTCTAACAGTCAGTTTAGTCTATAAGGATCCCTCTAACAGTCAGTCCGTCCTATAAGGGATCCTCTAACAGTCAGTCCCAGTCCTATAAGGATCCTCACAACAGTCAGTCCAGTCCCATAAGGGATCCCCCTAACAGTCAGTCAGTCCCTATAAGGATCCCTCCTAACAGTCAGTCCAGTCTATAAGGATCCCTCTAACATTCAGTCAGATTCCTATAGGATCCTCTAACAGTGTCGAGTCCTCTGGATCTCTAACAGTCAGTCGGTTCCTCGTGGATCCTCTAAGAGTCATTCAGTTCCACCGGGATCCTCTAACAGTCAGTCAGTCTTGCAAGGGATCCTCTTAATAGTCAGTCCCAGTCCTATAAGGATCCCTCTAACAGTCAGGTCCAGTCCTATAAGGATCCCTCTAACAGTCAGTCCAGTCCTGTAAGGGGATCTCTAACAGTCCAGTCCTAGGATCCCTCTAAGAGTCAGTCCAGTTTCTATAAGGATCCTCTAACAGTCAGTCCAGTCCTATAAGGATCCCTCTAACAGTCAGGTTCAGTCTCTATACGGATCCCTCTAACAGTCAGTCCAGTCCTATAAGGATCCCTCTAACAGTCAGTCAGTCATAAGGATCCCGCTCTAACAGTCGGTCTAGTCCTATAAGGATCCCTCTAACAGTCAGTCGTCTATAAGGATCCCTCTGACAGTCGGTCCAGTCCTATAAGGGGATCCTCTAACAGTCGTGCGCAGTCTGAGGGATCCCTCTAACAGTCAGTCAGTCCTATAAGGATCCTAACAGTCGGTCCAGTCTATAAGGATCCTCTAACAGTCGAGTCGGTCCCTATAAGGGGATCCCTCCTCTAACAGTCAGTTCAGTCTTATAAGGGATCCTAACAGTCAGTCAGTCCTATAAGGATCCCTCTAACAGTGGGGTCCAGTCTATAAGTGATCCCTCTAACAGTCAGTCAGTCCTAAAGGATCCTAACAGTCAGTCCAGGTCCCTATAAGGATCCTCTTCTAACAGTCAGTCCAGTCCTAAGGATCCTCTAACAGTCGGTCCAGTCCTGTGAGCGATCCCTCAACAGTCCAGTCCTACAAGGGTCCCTCAACAGTCAGTCAGTCCTATAAGGATCCTCTAACAGTAGTCAGTCTGAAAGGCGATCCTCTAACAGCTCGGTCAGTCCAGGGATCCCTAACAGTCAGTCCATAAGGATCCCTCAACAGTCGGTCCCGTCCTATAAGGATCCCTCAAACAGTCGGGTCCGTCCTATAAGGATCCCTCTGGCAGTTAGTCCAGTCCTACACGGATCCCTCCCAACAGTCAGTCTAGTCCCTATAAGGATCCCTCCAGTCGGTCCAGTCTTTATAAGGATCCTCTAACAGTCAGTCAGTTCCTATAAGGATCTCTAACAGTCGTCCTATAAGGATCCCTCTAACAGCAGTCCAGTCGGTCCTATAAGGATCCTCTAACAGTCGGTCAGTCCTATAAGGATCCCTCAACAGTCGGTCCCAGTCTCTGTCAGGTCCCTCTAACAGTCCAGTCTCTATAAGATCTCTAACAGTCAGTCGAGTCCTACAAGGATCCTCTAACAGTCAGTCCAGTCCTCTAAGGATCTCTAACAGTCGTCCCAGTCTATACGGATCCCTCTAACAAGTCAGTCTAGTCTGGGATCCTCAACAGTCAGTCAGTCCTAGGATCCTCTAACAGTTGTCTAGTCCCTATAAGGATCCCTCTAACAGTCAGTCCAGTCCTGTAAGTGATTCTAACAGTCCAGTCCTATGCGATCCCTCTAACAGTCAGTCTGTCCTATAAGGATCCCTCTAACAGTGGGTCAGTCCTATAAGGATCCCCTAACAGTCAGTCCGTCCTATACGGATCCTCTAACAGTCAGTCAGTCCTCTGGATCCCTCTAACAGTAGTCGGTCCTGCATAAGGATCCCTCTATCAGTCCAGGTCCACAAGGATTCCCTCTAACAGTCAGTCAGTCTATAAGATCCTCTAACAGTCAGTCCAGTCCTATAAGGGATCCCTCTAACAGTCAGTCTCTAAGGATCCCTCACAGTCAGTCAGTCCTGTAGGATCCACTCTAACAGTCGTCCGTCTTATAAGGGATCCCTCACAACAGTCGGTCCCGTTCTATAAGGATCCTCTCACAGTGGGTCTGTCCTATAAGGATCCCTCAATAGTCAGTCCGAGTCCCTATAAGTGATCCTCTCAACAGTCAGTCCGTCCTATAAGGATCCCTCTAACAGTCAGTCCAGTCCTATAAGGATCCCTCTAACAGTCAGTCCAGTCCTAAAGGATCCCTCTAACCAGTCAGTCCAGTCCTGTAAGGATCCCTCTAACAGTCCAGTCTATAAGGGGATCCCTCTAACAGTCAGTCCAGTCCTATAAGGATCCCTCTAACAGTCAGTCCAGTCCTATAAGGGGATCCCTCTAACAGTCAGTCAGTCCTGGACAAGGGATCCCTCTAACAGTCGTCCGTTAGTCCTATAAGTGGATTCCTTAATGGCCAGACCCGTCCCAGTCTAGGGATCCTCTCTAATAGTCAGTCAGTCCATACGGATCCTCTAACAGTCAGTCCATTCCTATAGGATCCCTCCCTAACAGTCAGTCAGTCCTATAAGGATCCTCCCAACAGTCAGTCCCGTCCCTCTAGGGATCTCAACAGTCGGTCAGTCTGTAAGGATCCTCAAACAGTCAGTCCAGTCCTATAAGGGATCCCTCCAACGTCAGTCAGTCCTGAAAGGGGATCCCTAACAGTTAGGGGTCTAGTCATGGATCTCTAACGATGTCAGTTTCAGTCCTCTAAGGATCCCTCTAACAGTCGGTCCAGTCCCTGTAAGGACCCGACAGTCCCGTCCATAAGGATCTCTAACAGTCAGTCCAGCCCAAGATCCGCTCAACAGTCAGTCCAGTCCCATAAGGATCCTCTAACAGTCAGTCCAGTTCCTTGAAGTAGTTAAGTTATACAGTGGGGAAAAAAGTATTTAGTCAAATCAAATCAAATCAAATTTTATTGGTCACATGCGCAATACAAGGCAGGTTTGCAGTACATTACAGTGAAATGTTACTTACAGCCCTTAACCAACAGTGCATTTATTTTAAACGAAAAAGTAAGAATAAAACAACAACAAAAAAGTGTCTGAGAAAAAAAGAGCAGAAGTAAAAATAAAAGTGACAGTGGGAGAGCTATATATAAATAAAGTGACAGTAGGGAGAGCTATATAACAGGGGGTACCGTTGCATAGTTATGTGCGGGGGCACCGGCTAGTTGAGGTAGTTGAGGTAATATGTACAATGTGGGTAGAGTAAATGTGACCGTGTATAAATACTTAACAGAGTAGCAGCAGCGTAAAAAAGTATGGGGGTGGGGGCAGTGCAAATAGTCCGGGTATGATGATTAAAGCTGTTTCGGGAGTCTTAAGGGCTTGGGGGCAGGAAGCTATTGAGAAGTCTTTTGGACCTAGACTTCAGCACTCCCGACGACACCATTGCCGTGCGGTAGCAGAGAGAACAGGTCTACACGAAAAGTGACTGGAGTCTTCGACAGTCTTTTGCAAGTGTTCTCACTTAAAAAGATGAGAGAAACTGGCCTGTCATCATAGCTACACCAACTATGACAGACAAATTGGAGAAAAAAAATCCGAAAATCCCATTGTAGGATTTTTTATGAATTTATTTGCAAATTTATTGTAGAAAATATTTGGTTTCCTACAAACAAGCCCGATTTCTGACTCTCACCAGACCTGTAACTTATTTTAAGAGGCTCTGTCTTTCTCCACCTTTACCTGTTCATATATGTGCACCTGTTTGGAACTTGTTATCAGTCTAAAAGACTATCTGTCCAAGCAACCTCCCAAAACAGTCACACTCCAAACTCCACAAAGGCCAAGACCAAAGAGTGCTGTCAAAGTACAAAACTAAAATTGTGACCTGCAACAGGCTGGGAAGACTGAATCTGCATAGGTAAGCAGCTTGTTTTGAAGAAATCAACTGTGGGAGCAATTATTAGGAAATGGGAAGACATACAAGACCACTGATAATCTCGCTGGATCCCAAGACTCCATGCAAGATCCTCACCCCGTAAGGGTCCAAAAATGATCCACTATAAGAACGCTAAGCAAAAATCCCCGAACCACACGGCCGGGACCCCTGGTGAATGACCTGCCGAGAGCTGGGACCAAAGTAACAAAGCTTACCATCAGTGTAACACTGCGCCGTGGGGACTCAAATCCTGCAAGATCCAGACGGCTGTCCCCTGCACTTTAAAGCCGTACATGTTCCCAGCCCGTCTTGTGTTTGGATGATCCAGAAGAGGATTGGGAGAATGTTATAGTCGATGAACCAAAATACTAACTTTTTGCATTGTAAAAACTCAACTCGTCATGTTTGGAGGACAAAGAATGCTGAGTTGCATCCAAAAGAACACCATAGCCTACTGTGAAGCATGGGGGTTGCATCGCTTTGGGGCTGTTTCCCTGTTACCAGGGACCAGGACGACTGATCCGTTAGCAAAGGAAAGATAAGAATAAGGCCATATATCGTGAGATTTTACAGGTGAAACCCTCCTTCCATCAGCAAGGGCATTGAAGATTGAAACGTGGCTGGGTCTTTCCCAGCATGACAATGATCCCAAACACACCGCCCGGAACTCTGAAGGAGTGGCTTGAAGAAAGCATTTCAAGGTCCTGGAGTAACTAGCCAGTCTCCAGATCTCAACTTCCCATAGAAAATCTTTGGAGGGAGTTAAAAGTCTGTGTTGCCCAGCTGACAGCTCCAAAACATCACTGCTCTAGAGGAGATCTATGGAGGAATGGGCCAAACTAAGCGTAGCAAGTGTGTGAAAACCTTGGAAGACTTACAGAAAAACGTTTGACCTGTGTCATTGCCAACAAAGGGTATATAACGTAATGAGAAACTTTTGTCATTGTCGAAATACTTATTTTTTCCACCTCATATGCCAATAAATGTAAAATCCTACAATGTGATTTTATTTTTTTTCTCATTTGTCTGTCATAGTTAGCGTTTACCTATGATAAAATTACAGGCCTCTCTCATCTTTTAGGTAGGAAATTCTGGTGGCTCTCCACTGTATAAAATGCGTTACTCTGTCCTGATCTCTCACTTTTGTAGAACATGTCAAAGAATGTCTCTTCTTGACAGCTTTTTCCATCTTACGTAACATTTTTCACTTTTGTCAAAAATATATACGGAAAAGAGATTCATCCATGCTTATCTACTTTTCAATTAGAATACTGCAATGCTCTACTCTCAGCTGCCCAGATCAAGCCTCTAAATAAACTTCAGCTAGTGCTAAACAGCTGCCTAGAATCTTAAACTAAGTTCAAAAGAAATTTGATCATATTACTCCAGTATATATGTCCATTGGGTTTCTGTTAAGGCTAGAGGCTGATTTCTGAGGTTTTCTGCTAACCTGCAAAGCGTTATATACTTTCTCCTACCTATCTCTCTCTGATTTGGTCCTCTACATACATACCTACCACGCTCTTGGTCTGAAACCCTTGAGCCTCTTATTTCCTAGAATTTCTAAGCAAACGGCTGGATGAAATTTTCTCCTATAGAGCTCCATTTTTATGGAATGGTCTGCCTATCCCATAATGAAGCTGGCAGACTCGGTCTGCGGCCTTTAAGTGCCCACTGAAACTCGCTCTCTTTGTTGGTCCTATGATTGAGTGTAGTCTGGCCCAGAAGTGCGAAGGTGAATGGAAGGCACTGCACAAACCACCCTTGCTGTCTCTGCCTGGCCGGTTCTGTCTCTCCACTGGGATTCTCTGCCTCTGACCTATTACGGGGCTGAGTCGCACAGCTTACTGGTGCTTTCCATTGCAATCAGGAGGTTGCATCACTTGATTGGGTTGAGTCACTGGCGTGATCTTCCTGTCTGGTTTGTCCCTCTGCTCTTTGATGAGATCTTCATAGGCTATACTCCAGCCTTGTCTGAAAGAGGAAGCGACCCAAGGATGTGTGTGTTTTGCAGGGGACCTTTGAAGCAGAATGTGACTGTGTAGTGAGTTGTTGTATATGGAGGATGATCTATCAATTACATTTCCGTAATCTAGCATGAGCTGGATAGTCATCTGAATCCCAGGGTTAGTTTGGCAGCTAGGGTGAACTATTGCAGTAGAGGAAACCAAGTCTGATTGTGTATTAGCCTGCAGCTTTGATATGTGCTGAAGAAGGACAGTGTACCGTCTAGCCGTGCTCCCAAGTATTTGGATGAGTTACTACCTCAAGCTCTAAGCCCTCAGAGGTAGTAATCACACACAGTGAGGAGAGGCATTCTTCTTACTATCTTACTTTGTTTTGAGTTGTTCAGAACAAGGTTGAGGCGCATTGACATTAAGAAAGCTTTGTTGTAGGCGTTCCTAATCGAGGAGGCCAGTTATATAAACCTTTCGTCTGCATATAAATGGATGAGAGAGCTTCCTACTGCCACAGGCTGTGTTGTATGTAAATTGAGAGTGCGTGGAGCTGGAGTGGGGTTCTCCCCCTTGGTGACAGGCAGTGGCTGAGACAGCAGAATGTTCTACTTTACCTGCACTCTTTGAGAGAGGTAGTTAGCAAACCAGGCCAAAGACCCCTCCCAGGGCCGCCAATGCTCATGCTTGGTCCCACAGGGTTGAGATGAAAGTTGGCAGGAAAAGGAGGAGCATTGGGGCTAGTCGCATTGGGAAGGAGGGGGAGATGAGGAAATGTTGGACGTGCAAGGAGGCATGGCTGAGTCAAATGGCAATCCTGAAGCAGTGGTGATTGTCTCAGCCATGTGCTCCTTGTCTGTGCCAGCCTCCCGCTCAGCATTGTGGGACATGGGCAGCTGTGAGGAGTTATTACTCCGATCTTTAACGTTTTCCAGAACTTCTTGGTGTTAGACCCTGAAAGAAAACTGCTCTCAAAGTAACCTAACTGTAGCTCTTTGGATAGCCTGAGTGACTTATTTATCATTGCCTGAACGAGAGCCAGTCAGCTGTGTGTGTGCAGGCCTTTCACCTGATAAAATTCTTGAGGTGGAGTAACACTGCCAGATCACGGTCGAACCAGGGGCTAACCTGTTTTTAATTCTCATTTTCTTTATAGGGCGTGTTTCTTAACAATACCAATAAAATATAAAAAGGGGTCAAACCGTCTTTGACGGAGATCAAGCTGATTCTATTCCAATTTACAGAGTCCAGGTCATGAAGGAAGCTTGCTCATTCAAGTTCTTTGCTTCCGCGTCTATAATAAATCTAGGACGTACTGCTGAGCAGCCCATGTCCCAGACACAGGCTGTAAACCAGTGATCCTTCTGAGTTCATTACAGAAAACACCAGACCAGTACCTGTATATGTCCCTCGGCCATGCCGTTCCACACAGCATTTCAATGACAAGCCATACACAAATGCTGTATAGGTATTATAACTTGAAACCACATTTCTAGGATGCTTGATTGTTTTTCTTGCTTTACTGAGAGTATCACAGAGCTGTCTCGAATCAACCTCGTGCTGAGTTCACAAGGGCTGTCTCTAATCATAGCAATAAAACCCTCCTATAAAGTCCCAACTGTAGACACTCATATATATTATTTTTCCAATCAACTGTAACTACACACTATAATATTAAAAATATTTGTTTGTCTTACAATCTCATTTTCACAGTTTTGGCTGTATGGTTTGTCCTGTTGAAATGCCTTGCTTATAATTGCAGTGTCGTAGAAACATTTTGGCATATAACAATATCAGTAGGAGGCTGCTGAGGAGACGCTCATTATAACGGCTAGATATGGAGTGAATGAATCATCAATATTAATATGAACCATGTATTTGAGTATTGCTCGATATCGTTCAATAATACCGTTCCAGCCATTACTATGACCGTCCTCCCCAATTAAAGGTACTACCAACCACCCCTGTAACATTTTATATTTCTTTATTATATCCATTTGTTCACTGTTAATTCAGTAAATATCTAGGTAGATGTTTATCTAACACCCCCAATTACATATTTCCAAATCCTTCCACATATAGGCTACTGCACTGATTATATTCTACCTGAAAGCAGCTAAGCTTCCCTCCTCCTACATCACATTCTTATGTTTATTGTTTTACAGCCAACTTCTCTCCTTGCCAGGATGCACTCCAGATACCCTTTCTAGTGCATTTATAACCTTCCCCATTACAAAGTTAGATGAGCAACTTTGAATATCCCTGGAGTGTTTACTGAACAGGGGGTGGAAAATATGATTTTTATGGCAGAGTAGACTTCCTACCATGTTTGTGGTAAAGTAGAATGATTTGGGTCCAAAATTTAACAGTTGATGTCGTCATTTCCATCATTGTGCAGAACCTCTTGTTTTAATTATCTTGCCTGTCTTGGGCAAAAAGAACCCTTTAGTCAGGCCCTGGGATGAAGAGCGCTTTGGGACTGCTTCATTATCATGTCTATAGCGTCTTTAAAAGGGGACTGGAATTAAGGACACATCAGCTTTGCATAAATGGCCAATCCTCTTGTAATGTGAGATGTGGTTCTCCATGTCCTGGTATTTAATGAAATGTCAACATAATGTGTTCCCTTTCCAGGTCAACATTGTGCATTTGTTATAGTCAACACTGTGTTGATAAATTATGGTTTCTTATTCCCAGAACGGAGTGTCTGGTACCACATACTCTTATGAGACAGGAGTGTCTAGGTGACCACGTGACTCATGTATTATTAGAGACAGAAGAATTCTCTGTTGACCATGATCTTCATTGTGTGTCCAAGACAGGAGTGTTACCATGACTCATGCGTTATTCCCAGAGACAGGAGTGTCTAGTGATCCTGTAGCTCATATGATGTGTCCAGAGACAGAGGTGTCTGGTACCCACATACTCATGTCGGTGTCTGGTACCACATACTCATGTGTTATTCCAGGGCTGCAGTGTCTGGTACCATTGACTCATGTTGTGAGACAGGTGTCCTGGCCACATGACTCATGTATTCCAGAGAGACAGGAGTGTCTGGTACCACATACTCATGTATTATTCCAGAACGGGTGTCTAGGTGACCGCAGCTCATTTATTATTCTAGAACAGGAGTGTCTGGTACCACATGACTCATGTATTATTCCAGAACGGTGTGTCTGGTGACCACATGACTCATGTATTATTCCAGAGACAGGGAGTGTCTGGTGACCCCATGACTCATGTATTATTCCAAGACAGGAGTGTCTTGGTACCACATACTCATGTATTATTCCAGAACGGAGTGTCTGGTACCACATACTCATTATTAAGAGAGTTGAGGTGTCTGGTACCACATACTCATTATTCCCAGAACGGGTGTCTGAGTATGGCTACATATTGTATTATTCCCAGAGACAGGAGTGTCTGGTGACCTTTGACTCATGTATTATTTCAGAGACAGGGTGTCTGAGTACCCATA